>NW_026600479.1:72500-202500 GCF_029448725.1 Salvelinus fontinalis
CCATGTCTGACTGTGTACCAGGGCAGTGGGACCATGTCTGGCTGTGTACCAGGGCAGTGGGACCATGTCTGACTGTGTACCAGGGCAGTGGGACCATGTCTGGCTGTGTACCAGGGCAGTGGGACCATGTCTGACTGTGTACCAGGGCAGTGTGACCATGTCTGACTGTGTACCAGGGCAGTGGGACAATGTCTGACTGTGTACCAGGGCAGTGGGACCATGTCTGACTGTGTACCAGGGCAGTGGGACCATGTCTGACTCTGTACCAGGGCAGTGGGACCATGTCTGACTGAGTACCAGGGCAGCGGGACCATGTCTGGCTGTGTACCAGGGCAGTGGGACCATGTCTGGCTGTGTACCAGGGCAGTGGGACCATGTCTGGCTGTGTACCAGGGCAGTGGGACCATGTATTACTGTGTACCAGGGCAGTGGGACCATGTCTGGCTGTGTACCAGGGCAGTGGGACCATGTCTGGCTGTGTACCAGGGCAGTGGGACCATGTCTGGCTGTGTACCAGGGCAGTGCGACCATGTCTGACTGTGTACCAGGGCAGTGGGACCATGTCTGGCTGTGTACCAGGGCAGTGGGACCATGTCTGGCTGTGTACCAGGGCAGTGGGACCATGTATTACTGTGTACCAGGGCAGTGGGACCATGTCTGGCTGTGTACCAGGGCAGTGGGACCATGTCTGGCTGTGTACCAGGGCAGTGGGACCATGTCTGACTGTGTACCAGGGCAGTGGGACCATGTCTGACTGTGTACCAGGGCAGTGGGACCATGTCTGACTGTGTACCAGGGCAGTGGGACCATGTCTGGCTGTGTACCAGGGCAGTGGGACCATGTCTGGCTGTGTACCAGGGCAGTGGGACCATGTCTGGCTGTGTACCAGGGCAGTGGGACCATGTCTGGCTGTGTACCAGGGCAGTGGGACCATGTCTGGCTGTGTACCAGGGCAGTGGGACCATGTCTGCTAGCATCTTCTTCAATTAGGAGTGTTTGGTCTTAACAGCGCTCCAGCGTCGGCTAACCCACCACTCCCTCGGGAGCTGGCCGCCAATCTCCCTGAGTCAACACACACACACACACACACACACACACACACACACACACACACACACACACACACACACACACACACACACACACACACTCTCCGATTCACTCACTCACTATCACACACACACACACACACACACACACAGACACACACACACACATCTCAATAAGTCTACTCGTTGATGAGAGTAGGCCAGAGACAGGGCCCCCGGAGGACAACACACACACAGGAGCAGACTGAACCATAAAGGCTGGAGCAGTAACAGACAATTCGTATCGAGGGTGTGATGCAATTACGGAGCCTCCGGAGGCATGCAGAGGACACATTGAGTTCCGCACCACATTGCCATGCGTTTCCTCCGTGAAGATCAACAAGTATGAACGCCCTGACAGAGGACGTACCACCGTAAATGCTGCAAGGCAGATGTCGTATTGACCACGCATCACCTTTAAGGCTGAAGCAGAGGCAAGCAGTAATGTTGTGGTGCTGGAGTCAGTACTGGGTCTAGTCGATGACAGCTGAGGATGGCTGAGCAGCGCCACGATGGGAGCTGTATGAAGTGATGGACAGGTGTGTGTGTGTAGGTGGGACACACTGAGGTCATTCATGCAAGAGACCTGGCTCCACTGTGCCCTGTGAATGTGTGTGCATGTGTTTTCACAGATGGGCCTGACTGGAGCATGCTGGTTAAAACGAGGTCCTCGGTCGTTCCTCCGAACACTGACCTCACACCTCGTTTTGACAACTTCATACACACAGCTAATACACTCAGGTCTGCTATTGAACCACATGGAATGCCTGGAGGTCGTGGTGTATGGGGAATACTGTTGTGGTTGGGATGTAGACACGTGCAGCCAACATCCTAGCCATGACACTTTTCACAATATACCCCTTAAGGCATTTTAGTTATCGAGCTTCCTTGCATTCATGTGACTAAAGCTGGTTCACAAACGTTTAACACTGGGTCGTTCCCCACCCACCATGCCAGATGGTTCTGAAATCGTTTCTGTCGTTAGCAACAGGTAATATTGGCATTCCTGAAACATTATTTTGTTGAAATACATATTTTGTTGAAATACACATATACATATATATTCTATCGCTGAGAAATTAAGCTAATTGATTGCATACAAATTCCTTCATTCCTTTGGCAGCGATTACAGCATCGAGTCTTCTTGGGTATGACACTACAAGCTTGGCACACCTGTATTTGGGGAGTTTCTCTCATTCTTCTCTACAGATCCTCTCAAGCTCTGTCAGGTTGTATGGGGAGCGTCGCTACACAGCTATTTTCAGGTCTCTCCAGGAATGTTCAATCAGGTTCAAGTTCGGCCTCTGGCTGGGCCACTCAAGGACATTCAGAGACTTGTCCCGAAGTCACTGCTGTGTTGTCTTGTCTGTGTGCTTAGGGTCGTTGTCCTGTTGGAAGGTGAACCTTCACCACAGTCTGAGGTCCTGAGCGCTCTGGAACAGGTTTTAATGAAGGATCTCTCTGTACTTTGCTCTCTTCATCTTTGCCTGGACCCTGACTAGTCTCCCAGTCCCTGCCACTGAAAAATATCCCCACAGCCTGATGCTGCCACACCATGCTTCACTGTAGGGATGGTGTCAGGTTTCCTCCAGACGTGACACTTGGCATTCAGGCCAGGAGTGCTGGTTGTCCTTCTGGAAAGATCTCCCATCTCCACAGTTGAACTCTGTAGATCTGTCAGAGTGACCATCGGGTTCTTGGTCACCTCCCTGACCAAGGCTCTTCTCTGATTGCTCAGTTTGGCCGGTGGCCAGCTCTAGGAAGAGTCTTGGAGGATCCAAACGTCTTCCATTTAAGAATTAGACTGTGTTCTTGGGGACCTTCATTGCTACAGAATTCTTTTGGTACCCTTCTCCAGATCGTGTTTCTTGACACAATCCTGTCTTGGAGATCTACGGACAATTTTTTCAACCTCATGTCTTGGTTTTTGCTGTGACATGCACTGTCAACTGTGGGACCTTATATAAACAGGTGTGTGCCTTTCCAAATCATGTTCAATCAATTGAATTTACCATAGGTGGACTCCAATCACGCTGTAGAAACATCTCAAGGATGATCAATGGAAACAGGATGCACCTGAGTTCAATTTCGAGTCTCATTGCAAAGGATCTTAATACTTATGTAAATAAGTTATCTGTATTTTTTTAAACATTTGCTAAAATGTCTAAAAACCTTTTTTGCTTTGTCATTATGGGCTATTGTGTGTAGATTGATGATATATTTTTTTAATTTAATCCATTTTATAATAAGGCTGTAACATAAAATGTGGAAAAAGTCAGGCACTGTATATTGTGATTAGTGTCATTTACCATTAAAGCCAACGCAACCCAATACCACCTTTCACCATTGACGACCATTAGACACCATAACATTGAAGCCATTAGAACTGCTGTTGTAGCCTAATGATTGGCTGATTCAACAGGAATGGTCTAACAGTAACTAATCCAGAGCTTTTCTGAAGGGAATCAACCACATGCAAAGAGGTTTTTTCCCTTGACAGATTAAGTGTAAAAGAAGGACAAACTGATTTGGCTGACTGGCTTGAATTGTGAAAATGACCAAACATTATAATTTCATCATGAGCCAAATCTCCTGGTTTTCAACCCAAAGTTGCAAAGGAAATGTTGTGATCTATTTAATAAACACAAAGTGTGGCGGTATAGTAGAAAATACCTGGTACTTTACATATAGTAGAAAATACCTGGTACTTTACATCTAGTAGAAAATACCTGGTACTTTACATCTAGTAGAAAATACCTGGTACTTTACCTCTAGTAGAAAAAACCTGGTACTTTACATATAGTAGAAAATACCTGGTACTTTACATCTAGTGGTCAAAACCTGGTACTTTACATCTAGTAGAAAAAACCTGGTACTTTACATATAGTAGAAAAAACCTGGTACTTTACCTCTAGTAGAAAAAACCTGGTACTTTACCTCTAGTAGAAAATACCTGGTACTTTACCTCTAGTGGTCACAACCTGGTACTTTACATCTAGTGGTCAAAACCTGGTACTTTACATCTAGTGGTCAAAACCTGGTACTTTACATCTAGTGGTCAAAACCTGGTACTTTACATCTAGTGGTCAAAACCTGGTACTTTACATCTAGTGGTCAAAACCTGGTACTTTACATCTAGTGGTCAAAACCTGGTACTTTACATCTAGTGGTCAAAACCTGGTACTTTACATCTAGTGGTCAAAACCTGGTACTTTACATATAGTAGAAAAAACCTGGTACTTTACCTCTAGTGGAAAAAACCTGGTACTTTACCTCTAGTGGAAAAAACCTGGTACTTTACCTCTAGTGGAAAAAACCTGGTACTTTACATATAGTAGAAAAAACCTGGTACTTTACATCTAGTAGAAAATACCTGGTACTTTACATCTAGTGGTCAAAACCTGGTACTTTACATCTAGTGGTCAAAACCTGGTACTTTACCTCTAGTAGAAAAAACCTGGTACTTTACCTCTAGTGGTCAAAACCTGGTACTTTACCTCTAGTAGAAAAAACCTGGTACTTTACCTCTAGTGGTCAAAACCTGGTACTTTACCTCTAGTAGAAAAAACCTGGTACTTTACCTCTAGTGGTCAAAACCTGGTACTTTACCTCTAGTAGAAAAAACCTGGTACTTTACCTCTAGTGGTCAAAACCTGGTACTTTACATCTAGTGGTCAAAACCTGGTACTTTACCTCTAGTGGTCAAAACCTGGTACTTTACCTCTAGTGGTCAAAACCTGGTACTTTACCTCTAGTAGAAAAAACCTGGTACTTTACCTCTAGTGGTCAAAACCTGGTACTTTACATCTAGTGGTCAAAACCTGGTACTTTACCTCTAGTGGTCAAAACCTGGTACTTTACCTCTAGTGGTCAAAACCTGGTACTTTACCTCTAGTGGTCAAAACCTGGTACTTTACCTCTAGTGGTCAAAACCTGGTACTTTACATCTAGTGGTCAAAACCTGGTACTTTACATCTAGTGGTCAAAACCTGGTACTTTACCTCTAGTGGTCAAAACCTGGTACTTTACATCTAGTGGTCAAAACCTGGTACTTTACATCTAGTGGTCAAAACCTGGTACTTTACCTCTAGTGGTCAAAACCTGGTACTTTACATATAGTAGAAAAAACCTGGTACTTTACATCTAGTAGAAAAAACCTGGTACTTTACATCTAGTGGTCAAAACCTGGTACTTTACCTCTAGTGGTCAAAACCTGGTACTTTACCTCTAGTGGTCAAAACCTGGTACTTTACCTCTAGTGGTCAAAACCTGGTACTTTACATATAGTAGAAAAAAACCTGGTACTTTACATCTAGTGGTCAAAACCTGGTACTTTACATCTAGTGGTCAAAACCTGGTACTTTACCTCTAGTGGTCAAAACCTGGTACTTTACCTCTAGTGGTCAAAACCTGGTACTTTACATCTAGTGGTCAAAACCTGGTACTTTACATCTAGTGGTCAAAACCTGGTACTTTACCTCTAGTGGTCAAAACCTGGTACTTTACCTCTAGTGGTCAAAACCTGGTACTTTACCTCTAGTGGTCAAAACCTGGTACTTTACCTCTAGTGGTCAAAACCTGGTACTTTACATCTAGTAGAAAATACCTGGTACTTTACATCTAGTGGTCAAAACCTGGTACTTTACATCTAGTAGAAAATACCTGGTACTTTACATCTAGTGGTCAAAACCTGGTACTTTACATCTAGTGGTCAAAACCTGGTACTTTACCTCTAGTGGTCAAAACCTGGTACTTTACCTCTAGTGGTCAAAACCTGGTACTTTACATCTAGTGGTCAAAACCTGGTACTTTACCTCTAGTGGTCAAAACCTGGTACTTTACCTCTAGTGGTCAAAACCTGGTACTTTACCTCTAGTGGTCAAAACCTGGTACTTTACCTCTAGTGGTCAAAACCTGGTACTTTACATCTAGTAGAAAATACCTGGTACTTTACATCTAGTGGTCAAAACCTGGTACTTTACATCTAGTAGAAAATACCTGGTACTTTACATCTAGTAGAAAAAACCTGGTACTTTACATCTAGTAGAAAATACCTGGTACTTTACATCTAGTGGTCAAAACCTGGTACTTTACATATAGTAGAAAAAACCTGGTACTTTACATCTAGTGGTCAAAACCTGGTACTTTACATATAGTAGAAAAAACCTGGTACTTTACATCTAGTGGTCAAAACCTGGTACTTTACATATAGTAGAAAAAACCTGGTACTTTACATCTAGTGGTCAAAACCTGGTACTTTACATATAGTAGAAAAAACCTGGTACTTTACATCTAGTGGTCAAAACCTGGTACTTTACATATAGTAGAAAAATACCTGGTACTTTACATCTAGTGGTCAAAACCTGGTACTTTACATCTAGTGGTCAAAACCTGGTACTTTACATCTAGTGGTCAAAACCTGGTACTTTACATCTAGTAGAAAAATACCTGGTACTTTACATCTAGTGGTCAAAACCTGGTACTTTACATCTAGTGGTCAAAACCTGGTACTTTACATATAGTAGAAAAAACCTGGTACTTTACCTCTAGTGGTCAAAACCTGGTACTTTACATCTAGTGGTCAAAACCTGGTACTTTACATCTAGTAGAAAAAACCTGGTACTTTACCTCTAGTGGTCAAAACCTGGTACTTTACATCTAGTGGTCAAAACCTGGTACTTTACATATAGTAGAAAAAACCTGGTACTTTACATCTAGTGGTCAAAACCTGGTACTTTACATCTAGTAGAAAAAACCTGGTACTTTACATCTAGTGGTCAAAACCTGGTACTTTACATCTAGTAGAAAAAACCTGGTACTTTACCTCTAGTGGTCAAAACCTGGTACTTTACATCTAGTAGAAAAAACCTGGTACTTTACATCTAGTAGAAAAAACCTGGTACTTTACATCTAGTGGTCAAAACCTGGTACTTTACATCTAGTGGTCAAAACCTGGTACTTTACCTCTAGTGGTCAAAACCTGGTACTTTACATCTAGTGGTCAAAACCTGGTACTTTACATCTAGTGGTCAAAACCTGGTACTTTACATCTAGTGGTCAAAACCTGGTACTTTACATCTAGTAGAAAAAACCTGGTACTTTACATCTAGTGGTCAAAACCTGGTACTTTACATCTAGTGGTCAAAACCTGGTACTTTACATCTAGTAGAAAAAAACCTGGTACTTTACATCTAGTGGTCAAAACCTGGTACTTTACATCTAGTAGAAAAAAACCTGGTACTTTACATCTAGTGGTCAAAACCTGGTACTTTACATCAATTGGTGGCTTTTGAAGTTTTAAGGGGTGGATTCCTCATGTCTTACTCATTGGTAGGAAGAAGTTTGGTACAAATCAGATGTTGGGTACTATAGTTATTAAATATTATCTGAATCCTGTCACGTTCCTGACCTGTTTTCCTTTTTTCTTGTATTTATTTAGTTGGTCAGGGCGTGAGTTGGGTGGGTTGGTCTATGTGTGTTTTCTATGTTGGGGTTTTTGTGTTCGGCCTGGTATGATTCTCAATCAGAGGCAGCTGTAGATCGTTTGTCCCTGATTGAGAATCATACTAAGGCAGCCGGGGTTTCACGTGGTTTTTGTGGGTGGTTGTATCGCGTGTCTGCATTCGTGCCACACGGGACTGTTTGTCGGTTGTTTTATGTTATTTTTGTTTCGTGTTCAGTTTCGATTCATTAAATAATCATGGACACAAATCACTCCGCGTACTGGTCTGATCCTTCTCGCCTCTCCTCCTCGTCCGAGGAGGAGGATTACGACGACCGTTACAAATCCTATATATTATAATGGCGAATTTGGGTGCAATCAATTAGTTTGGGTGCAAACTTCTCAGAGATCAAATGAAATGTCAACAAAATAATGTTTCAAGAATGCCAATGTTACCTGTTTCTAACTACAGAAACAATTTCTGAACAATCTGAGATGGTGGGTGTCATGGCTGAAATGACATGGAACGACTCTGTGTCACCAGTCAAAAGCATTCGGAATTTTCCAGTGACCCATCAGATACACAAAACCAATGTTCTGCCCACAGCCCAAAAACCAAACCAGCCACAACCCACCAGTGGGTCGGCACTCTATTTGGGAAACACTGCACCGGAGAATTCCTAATGCAAAACTGAGTGTGTATTCAGCCCCAGTACTGCTGATGTGGGTGACTGTGGGGTGCTGAGTTATGTACAATCGATTTTATAACTGCTGGAGAGGCAGCCAGATCTGTGTAAGTGTGTGTGTGTGTGTGTGTGTGTGTGTGTGTGTGTGTGTGTGTGTGTGTGTGTGTGTGTGTGTGTGTGTGTGTGTGTGTGTGTGTGTGTGTGTGTGTGTGTGTGCCAGCTCCCAAGAATATGTGTATTGTTTCTCACATTCCTGGTGTGTGTAGAGACACAGCCAGAGAAACCAAATCCCTAACACCAACCCTAATACAAGCCGCTGTCCACAGGTTGTCCCAGACAGAACATTGGGAGGGTTAGGGTCCAAATTACACTCTGGGAGAGGAGAGAGCGCTGCGTTTGTTTCCTGCACTGTGTGTTTAGTACGTATGCAGTGTTGTGTGTGTTTAGTACGTATGCAGTGTTGTGTGTGTTTAGTACGTATGCAGTGTTGTGTGTGTTTAGTACGTATGCAGTGCTGTGTGTGTTTAGTACGTATGCAGTGTTGTGTGTGTTTAGTACGTATGCAGTGTTGTGTGTGTTTAGTACGTATGCAGTGTTGTGTGTGTTTAGTACGTATGCAGTGTTGTGTGTGTTTAGTACGTATGCAGTGCTGTGTGTGTTTAGTACGTATGCAGTGTTGTGTGTGTTTAGTACATATGCAGTGTTGTGTGTGTTTAGTACGTATGCAGTGTTGTGTGTGTTTAGTACGTATGCAGTGTTGTGTGTGTTTAGTACGTATGCAGTGTTGTGTGTGTTTAGTACGTATGCAGTGTTGTGTGTGTTTAGTACGTATGCAGTGCTGTGTGTGTTTAGTACGTATGCAGTGTTGTGTGTGTTTAGTACGTATGCAGTGTTGTGTGTGTTTAGTACATATGCAGTGTTGTGTGTGTTTAGTACGTATGCAGTGTTGTGTGTGTTTAGTACGTATGCAGTGTTGTGTGTGTTTAGTACGTATGCAGTGTTGTGTGTGTTTAGTACGTATGCAGTGTTGTGTGTGTTTAGTACGTATGCAGTGTTGTGTGTGTTTAGTACGTATGCAGTGTTGTGTGTGTTTAGTACGTATGCAGTGTTGTGTGTGTTTAGTACGTATGCAGTGTTGTGTGTGTTTAGTACGTATGCAGTGCTGTGTGTGTTTAGTACGTATGCAGTGCTGTGTGTGTTTAGTACGTGTGCTGTGTGTGTTTAGTACGTATGCAGTGTTGTGTGTGTTTAGTACGTATGCAGTGTTGTGTGTGGTTAGTACGTATGCAGTGTTGTGTGTGGTTAGTACGTATGCAGTGTTGTGTGTGGTTAGTACGTATGCAGTGTTGTGTGTGTTTAGTACGTATGCAGTGTTGTGTGTGTTTAGTACGTATGCAGTGTTGTGTGTGTTTAGTACGTATGCAGTGTTGTGTGTGGTTAGTACGTATGCAGTGTTGTGTGTGTTTAGTACGTATGCAGTGTTGTGTGTGTTTAGTACGTATGCAGTGCTTTGTGTGTTTAGTACGTATGCAGTGCTGTGTGTGTTTAGTACGTATGCAGTGCTGTGTGTGTTTAGTACGTATGCAGTGCTGTGTGTGTTTAGTACGTATGCAGTGCTGTGTGTGTTTAGTACGTATGCAGTGCTGTGTGTGTTTAGTACGTATGCAGTGCTGTGTGTGTTTAGTACGTATGCAGTGCTGTGTGTGTTTAGTACGTATGCAGTGCTGTGTGTGTTTAGTACGTATGCAGTGCTGTGTGTGTTTAGTACGTATGCAGTGCTGTGTGTGTTTAGTACGTATGCAGTGCTGTGTGTGTTTAGTACGTATGCAGTGCTGTGTGTGTTTAGTACGTATGCAGTGTTGTGTGTGTTTAGTACGTATGCAGTGTTGTGTGTGTTTAGTACGTATGCAGTGTTGTGTGTGTTTAGTACGTATGCAGTGTTGTGTGTGTTTAGTACGTATGCAGTGTTGTGTGTGTTTAGTACGTATGCAGTGTTGTGTGTGTTTAGTACGTATGCAGTGTTGTGTGTGTTTAGTACGTATGCAGTGTTGTGTGTGTTTAGTACGTATGCAGTGTTGTGTGTGTTTAGTACGTATGCAGTGTTGTGTGTGTTTAGTACGTATGCAGTGTTGTGTGTGTTTAGTACGTATGCAGTGTTGTGTGTGTTTAGTACGTATGCAGTGTTGTGTGTGTTTAGTACGTATGCAGTGTTGTGTGTGGTTAGTACGTATGCAGTGTTGTGTGTGGTTAGTACGTATGCAGTGTTGTGTGTGTTTAGTACGTATGCAGTGTTGTGTGTGTTTAGTACGTATGCAGTGTTGTGTGTGTTTAGTACGTATGCAGTGTTGTGTGTGTTTAGTACGTATGCAGTGTTGTGTGTGTTTAGTACGTATGCAGTGTTGTGTGTGTTTAGTACGTATGCAGTGTTGTGTGTGTTTAGTACGTATGCAGTGTTGTGTGTGGTTAGTACGTATGCAGTGTTGTGTGTGGTTAGTACGTATGCAGTGCTGTGTGTGTTTAGTACGTATGCAGTGTTGTGTGTGTTTAGTACGTATGCAGTGCTGTGTGTGTTTAGTACGTATGCAGTGCTTTGTGTGTTTAGTACGTATGCAGTGCTGTGTGTGTTTAGTACGTATGCAGTGCTGTGTGTGGTTAGTACGTATGCAGTGCTGTGTGTGTTTAGTACGTATGCAGTGCTGTGTGTGTTTAGTACGTATGCAGTGCTGTGTGTGTTTAGTACGTATGCAGTGCTGTGTGTGTTTAGTACGTATGCAGTGCTGTGTGTGTTTAGTACGTATGCAGTGCTGTGTGTGTTTAGTACGTATGCAGTGTTGTGTGTGGTTAGTACGTATGCAGTGTTGTGTGTGGTTAGTACGTATGCAGTGTTGTGTGTGTTTAGTACGTATGCAGTGTTGTGTGTGTTTAGTACGTATGCAGTGTTGTGTGTGTTTAGTACGTATGCAGTGTTGTGTGTGTTTAGTACGTATGCAGTGTTGTGTGTGTTTAGTACGTATGCAGTGTTGTGTGTGTTTAGTACGTATGCAGTGCTGTGTGTGTTTAGTACGTATGCAGTGCTGTGTGTGTTTAGTACGTATGCAGTGCTGTGTGTGTTTAGTACGTATGCAGTCCTGTGTGTGTTTAGTCCGTATGCAGTGCTGTGTGTGTTTAGTACGTATGCAGTGTTGTGTGTGTTTAGTACGTATGCAGTGTTGTGTGTGTTTAGTACGTATGCAGTGTTGTGTGTGTTTAGTACGTATGCAGTGTTGTGTGTGGTTAGTACGTATGCAGTGTTGTGTGTGGTTAGTACGTATGCAGTGCTGTGTGTGGTTAGTACGTATGCAGTGCTGTGTGTGTTTAGTACGTATGCAGTGCTGTGTGTGTTTAGTACGTATGCAGTGCTGTGTGTGTTTAGTACGTATGCAGTGCTTTGTGTGTTTAGTACGTATGCAGTGTTGTGTGTGTTTAGTACGTATGCAGTGTTGTGTGTGGTTAGTACGTATGCAGTGCTGTGTGTGTTTAGTACGTATGCAGTGCTGTGTGTGTTTAGTACGTATGCAGTACTGTGTGTGTTTAGTACGTATGCAGTGCTGTGTGTGTTTAGTACGTATGCAGTGCTGTGTGTGTTTAGTACGTATGCAGTGCTGTGTGTGTTTAGTACGTATGCAGTGTTGTGTGTGTTTAGTACGTATGCAGTGTTGTGTGTGGTTAGTACGTATGCAGTGTTGTGTGTGTTTAGTACGTATGCAGTGTTGTGTGTGTTTAGTACGTATGCAGTGTTGTGTGTGGTTAGTACGTATGCAGTGTTGTGTGTGGTTAGTACGTATGCAGTGTTGTGTGTGTTTAGTACGTATGCAGTGTTGTGTGTGTTTAGTACGTATGCAGTGCTGTGTGTGTTTAGTACGTATGCAGTGTTGTGTGTGGTTAGTACGTATGCAGTGTTGTGTGTGATTAGTACGTATGCAGTGTTGTGTGTGTTTAGTAGGCAGTAGTGACAGGCTCTTTTAGGGTATCATCGATTCTATCTAAACCAAACGGGTGTCAGTGTGCAAACACACAGTATACATACAGTGGGGCATGCTATGTGTGTGTGTGTGTGTGTGTGTGTGTGTGTGTGTGTGTGTGTGTGTGTGTGTGTGTGTGTGTGTGTGTGTGTGTGTGTGTGTGTGTGTGTGTGTCCGGGCTCTGCAAACATAAACACGGGGGTGTGTTAGTCTGATCTCTAACGCGGCACAGCTCTACTAAGTGCCACTGCCAAAACAAATAGTGTGCACGTGTATTTTGTGTGTTTTGAGTGTGGGCATGCATATGGGCGCGGGCATGTGTGTTTTGAGTGTGGGCATGCATATGAGAGCGGGCATGTGTGTTTTGAGTGTGGGCATGCATATGTGCGCGGGCATGTGTGTGTGTGGAGCTGCTAAGTGCCACTGGGCCGCTGCCAAAGCAAACAGCTCTAATGAGAAGCAGCTCCTGGGGAAGAGAGGAGGCCGGAGCTGAAGCCTGGGGCTCACCAGCCCAAACACACTGGCCCTGCTGTCTCCCACACGGGCTTAAATAGAGGCCTGTTCACCCCCCACGGCCACCTCCACCCCTCCAACCTCTTCCACCCCACCACACAGCCCAGTGTGAGGACCGAGGTGGATAAGGATGGGGGGTGAGATGGTATGGGGGTTAGGGGGAATAACAGTTAACAAACAGATCTTGTATCCGCTCTAGGTAATTATGTCTTGGGGCTACATGTGTTCGTAGATGTTTGTGAGTGGCAAACGTCAGGTGCTTTACAGACTAATCACTGACACACACACACTTCTACAGACTGGCCAGAAATGATGAGCCGGAGGGGGAATGACTTATTCTTGCAATACCGGCACAGTCACTCCTGACACGGTCACTCCTGGCACGGTTAAGCATGACATGGTTACTCCTGGCACGGTTACTCCTGGCACAGTTACTCCTGGCACGGTTACTCCTGGCACGGTCACTCCTGGTACGGTCACTCCTGGCACGGTCACTCCTGGCACGGTCACTCCTGGGACGGTCACTCCTGACACGGTTACTCCTGACACGGTCACTCCTGACACGGTTACTCCTGACACAGTTACTCCTGACACGGTTACTCCTGGCACGGTTACTCCTGGCACGGTTACTCCCGGCACGGTAACTCCTGGCATGGTTACTCCTGAGACAGTTACTCCTGACATGGTTACTGCTGACACGGTTACTCCTGACACGGTTACTCCAGACACGGTTACTCCAGACACGGTTACTCCAGACACGGTTACTCCAGACACGGTCACTGCAGACACGGTTACTCCTGGCATGGTCACTCCTGACATGGTTACTCCTGGCATGGTTACTCCAGACACGGTTACTCCTGGCATTACTCCTGACATGGTTACTCCCGGGCACGGATACTCCCGACACGGATACTCCCGACACGGTTACTCCTGATATGGTTACTCCTGACACGGTTACTCCTGACAGTTACTCCTGACACGGTTACTCCTGGCACGGTTACTCCTGGCACGGTTACTCCTGGCATCGTTACTCCTGACACAGTTACTCATGGCATTACTCCTGCCATGGTTACTCCTGACACGGTTACTTCTGACATGGTTACTCCTGACACGGTTACTCTTGGCATGGTTACTGCTGACACGGTTACTCATGACATGGTTACTCCTGACATTACTCTTGACACGGTTAATCCTGACAAGGTAACTTCTGACACAGTTACTCCTGACACGGTTACTCCTGGCATTACTCCTGACACGGTTACTCCAGACACGGTTACTCCTGACACGGTTACTCCTGACAAGGTTACTTCTGACACGGTTACTTCTGACACGGTTACTCCTGACACGGTTACTCCTGGCATTACTCCTGACATGGTTACTCCAGACACGGTTACTCCAGACACGGTTACTCCAGACACGGTTACTCCAGACACGGTTACTCCAGACACGGTTACTCCAGACACGGTTACTCCTGGCACGGTTACTCCTGGCACGGTCACTCCTGGCACGGTCACTCCTGGCACGGTCACTCCTGGCACGGTCACTCCTGGCACGGTCACTCCTGGCACGGTCACTCCTGGCACGGTCACTCCTGACACGGTCACTCCTGACACGGTCACTCCTGACACGGTCACTCCTGACACGGTTTTACCTGACACGGTTTTACCTGACACGGTCACTCCCGACACGGTCACTCCCGACACGGTCACTCCCGACACGGTCACTCCAGACACGGTCACTCCAGACACGGTCACTCCTGGCACTGTTACTCCTGGCACGGTCACTCCTGGCACGGTCACTCCTGGCACGGTCACTCCAGACACGGTCACTCCAGACACGGTCACTCCTGGCACGGTCACTCCTGGCACGGTCACTCCTGGCACGGTCACTCCTGGCACGGTCACTCCTGGCACGGTCACTCCTGGCACGGTCACTCCTGGCACGGTCACTCCTGACACTTTTACTCCTGACACGGTCACTCCTGACACGGTCACTCCTGACACGGTCACTCCTGACACGGTCACTCCTGACACGGTCACTCCTGACACGGTCACTCCTGACACGGTCACTCCAGACACGGTCACTCCCGACACGGTTACTCCCGACACGGTTACTCATGACACGGTTACTCATGACACGGTTACTCATGACACGGTTACTCATGACACGGTTACTCCTGACACGGTTACTCCTGACACGGTTACTCCTGACACGGTTACTCCTGACACGGTTACTCCTAACACGGTTACTTCTGACACGGTTACTCATGACACGGTTACTCATGACACGGTTACTCCTGACATGTTACTCCTGACACGGTTACTCCTAACACGGTTACTCCTGGCACGGTTACTGCTGACACGGTTACTCCTGACACGGTTACTCCTGACACGGTTACTCCTGACACGGTTACTCCTGACACGGTTACTCCTGACACGGTTACTCATGACACGGTTACTCATGACACGGTTACTCATGACACGGTTACTCATGACACGGTTACTCCTGACACGGTTACTCCTGACACGGTTACTCCTGACACGGTTACTCCTGACACGGTTACTCCTGACACGGTTACTCCTAACACGGTTACTCCTGGCATGGTTACTGCTGACACGGTTACTCCTAACACGGTTACTCCTGACATGGATACTCCTGACACGGTTACTCCTGACACGGTTACTCCTGACACGGTTACTCCTGGCATGGTTACTCCATCATTCACCAAACTTTAAAAGAGCTGCCACAAATAGCACCTATTACTGAGGTATGTACACAGGAGCAGCTCACCATCTACTGCAGCTGCATTAGCACAGTACCACTTAGAAGAAACCAGAGGAGTGTGTCCTGGGGGGACTGTCTGTTGGTGTCTGTCTGTTGGTGTCTGTCTGTCTGTTGGTGTCTGTCTGTCTGTTGGTGTCTGTCTGTTGGTGTCTGTCTGTTGGTGTCTGTCTGTTGGTGTCTGTCTGTTGGTGTCTGTCTGTTGGTGTCTGTCTGTTGGTGTCTGTCTGTTGGTGTCTGTCTGTTGGTGTCTGTCTGTTGGTGTCTGTCTCTTGGTGTCTGTCTCTTGGTGTCTGTCTCTTGGTGTCTGTCTCTTGGTGTCTGTCTCTTGTTGTCTGTCTCTTGGTGTCTGTCTCTTGGTGTCTGTCTGTTAGTGTCTGTCTGTTAGTGTCTGTCTGTTAGTGTTTGTCTGTTGGTGTCTGTCTGTTAGTGTCTGTCTGTTAGTGTCTGTCTGTTAGTGTCTGTCTGTTGGTGTCTGTCTGTTGGTGTCTGTCTGTTAGTGTTTGTCTGTTAGTGTCTGTCTGTTGGTGTCTGTCTGTTGGTGTCTGTCTGTTGGTGTCTGTCTGTTGGTGTCTGTCTGTTGGTGTCTGTCTGTTGGTGTCTGTCTGTTAGTGTCTGTCTGTTAGTGTCTGTCTGTTAGTGTCTGTCTGTTAGTGTCTGTCTGTTAGTGTCTGTCTGTTGGTGTCTGTCTGCTAGTGTCTGTCTGTTAGTGTCTGTCTGCTAGTGTCTGTCTGTTAGTGTCTGTGTGTTAGTGTCTGTCTGTTAGTGTCTTTCTGTTAGTGTCTTTCTGTTAGTGTCTGTCTGTTAGTGTCTGTGTGTTAGTGTCTGTCTCTTGGTGTCGGTCTGTTAGTGTCTGTCTGTTAGTGTCTGTGTGTTAGTGTCTTTGTGTTAGTGTCTGTGTGTTAGTGACTATGTGTTAGTGTCTGTGTGTTAATGTCTGTCTGTTAGTGTCTGTCTGTTAGTGTCTGTCTGTTAGTGTCTGTGTGTGTGCGAGAGAGAGAACTGTAACTAATTCAGAAAAACACATGTTTATTATTGTACTGGGCTGATTGTGCACCAACAGATATAGAACATCATGAAAGCCTGCTTGGTGCTCTGTGATTGCCAGATGTGTGTATATATGGGTGTGTTTGTGAGTAACATACAGTATAACACACACACAGACAGAAATAGCATACACATAATGCATTGCACAAACACCAGAGGGGAGACCATTCAATACACTGTCACATTCAAAACACACACACACACGCGGTAGAGGGGGGTGAGTGTGTGTCTGTGTGTGTACAGGGGAAGAGTAGACGGGAGATTAGGGTCTAAAGTCTCTCAGTCTCCAGGACAATCCAGCCTGCCTGGCTACCCTCAATTCCTATTATAATACACACAGATACAGAGAGAGGGGGGGTGGGGGAGAGAAAGAAAGAGAGGAGGAGAGAAACCAACAGAGGGGGAAAGGGGAGACAGACACAGGAAGGAGGGGAAGGAGAGAGGGGTAGAGGTGGGAGAGAGTGAGGAGACAGAAAACAGCAGAATCTCCTCCTCAACTCAGTCCAGATATGAGCGACCCTTGTAACTAATCGAGCCCCATACTGGCTGAGCTGAAAAGTAACTGAACGAGCCCCATACTGGCTGAGCTGAAAAGTAACTGAACGAGCCCCATACTGGCTGAGCTGAAAAGTAACTGAACGAGCCCCATACTGGCTGAGCTGAAAAGTAACTGAACGAGCCCCATACTGGCTGAGCTGAAAAGTAACTGAACGAGCCCCATACTGGCTGAGCTGAAAAGTAACTGAACGAGCCCCATACTGGCTGAGCTGAAAAGTAACTGAACGAGCCCCATACTGGCTGAGCTGAAAAGTAACTGATCGAGCCCCATACTGGCTGAGCTGAAAAGTAACTGAACGAGCCCCATACTGGCTGAGCTGAAAAGTAACTGAACGAGCCCCATACTGGCTGAGCTGAAAAGTAACTGAACGAGCCCCATACTGGCTGAGCTGAAAAGTAACTGAACGAGCCCCATACTGGCTGAGCTGAAAAGTAACTGAACGAGCCCCATACTGGCTGAGCTGAAAAGTAACTGAACGAGCCCCATACTGGCTGAGCTGAAAAGTAACTGAACGAGCCCCATACTGGCTGAGCTGAAAAGTAACTGAACGAGCCCCATACTGGCTGAGCTGAAAAGTAACTGAACGAGCCCCATACTGGCTGAGCTGAAAAGTAACTGAACGAGCCCCATACTGGCTGAGCTGAAAAGTAACTGAACGAGCCCCATACTGGCTGAGCTGAAAAGTAACTGAACGAGCCCCATACTGGCTGAGCTGAAAAGTAACTGAACGAGCCCCATACTGGCTGAGCTGAAAAGTAACTGATCGAGCCCCATACTGGCTGAGCTGAAAAGTAACTGAACGAGCCCCATACTGGCTGAGCTGAAAAGTAACTGAACGAGCCCCATACTGGCTGAGCTGAAAAGTAACTGAACGAGCCCCATACTGGCTGAGCTGAAAAGTAACTGAACGAGCCCCATACTGGCTGAGCTGAAAAGTAACTGAACGAGCCCCATACTGGCTGAGCTGAAAAGTAACTGAACGAGCCCCATACTGGCTGAGCTGAAAAGTAACTGAACGAGCCCCATACTGGCTGAGCTGAAAAGTAACTGAACGAGCCCCATACTGGCTGAGCTGAAAAGTAACTGAACGAGCCCCATACTGGCTGAGCTGAAAAGTAACTGAACGAGCCCCATACTGGCTGAGCTGAAAAGTAACTGAACGAGCCCCATACTGGCTGAGCTGAAAAGTAACTGAACGAGCCCCATACTGGCTGAGCTGAAAAGCTGATGATGTTGTCATGCAAACAGCTGTGCCTGCTACATATCCCGTTGGACATTTCTCCCCACACAAATGGACTGATTGCTTTGTGCAAACATTGCTTGCTAAGTGAATGCTATCACTAGCCACATCAAACATTGCTTGCTAAATGAATGCTATCACTAGCCACATCAAACATTGCTTGCTAAATGAATGCTATCACTAGCCACATCAAACATTGTGCTTTTCCTGAACTCAAACGCCATATTCTGGTCATCATATTATTGAAGTATTTAGAAATGTTTAGCATTTCTATTTCTTTTTGTTTGTTCCGCCAAAGAACTGGCTGGTGTAATCATTAGTCCAAACCGTAGCAAACAGACAACGTTTTGCAACGAAAATGATAGTTTATATTGGACAAACGCAGCTTGGTTCCGTTGGTCTCCTAGTGAATACACCCCTGGCTTCCTAGGTGAGCGCGCCGGGCCTAGTTCGCGGCTTTACACACAGACTCTTGTTAATTGGTTTCTCCCGTTTAAGGGGTGTTTTCATGGTCTATCAGAAACGCTGACGTTTATGTAAATTGATTCGTTGTTTTCACAAACGTGCTAATTTCAAGCCGTTATAAAGTTAGTGGTACAGTAAAAAGGTTGGGAACCACTGTGATAGCCTGTTATATTCAGCTGTGTGGGTTTACTATTGACACTGACAATTTTAGGCCTATAAGTGTTGTGCATTTCTATTGGCCAATTTAGTTTATTGTTTCTCAAGTTACATATTATTTCTGTCATCTGTACATGTTTGTAACTACAACCTCAAGTCTTCATCTCTTGCACAGTAATAAATACCACTCACCTACTGAATATCGAACCTGGATTGTCTGCCACTAGCCTAGCTTACTGAGCTGAAGCCTAGGCATTAGCATGGGGAACCAACACACGTTTTCAGGTATGAGGCAAGGCTAATCATTTTGCAAGCATGATTCTTTGCACCACCTCTGCTAGGCTACTTGAGCATTAGTGTCTTTGCACCACCTCTGCTAGGCTACTTGAGCATTAGTGTCTTTGCACCACCTCTGCTAGGCTACTTGAGCATTAGTGTCTCTGCACCACCTCTGCTAGGCTACTTGAGCATTAATGTCTTTGCACCACCTCTGCTAGGCTACTTGAGCATTAGTGTCTCTGCACCACCTCTGCTAGGCTACTTGAGCATTAGTGTCTCTGCACCACCTCTGCTAGGCTACTTGAGCATTAGTGTCTTTGAACGCTTGTTAGTATGTTCACACTGCAGCCTGAGTCTCCCTCTGATCTGTATGTCCGTCCGTGGGCTTTAGCCGGGTGTTCAGTGTTCTGGCTGGTGTTTAGAGTATCTGATCATTAGCCCTCATATCCACACTCACAGGGCTGTGTGGCAATGCTGTCTAATATCAACCCTTACAGAGCTGGCGGTAGCACCCTGACCCCTGCTCGTTTGGTCACATCCTGTTTGTTTCTGACCCATTTCCTGCCGGCTGGTGCTGCACTGTTTGAGCTGGCGACACATCGCTCTCTGGTCACTGGGAGGGCAGGTGTGGAGAGAGGAACTCAGTGTGTGTGTCTGATAGAGAGTGAGCGAGAGACAGACTCAGTTAGAAGGAAATTTTGGGCACAGTCAGCCCAGCAAATTATTTGTAGGATTGAGTTACTGAGTGTGTGTTGTGCTGGATGGCACTGTGTGTATGCGTACCTATGTGCTTGCTTGTGTATGTATGTGTTGGCATCGGAGCAGACTGGCAGGCTAGCGAGTCTGTGGTAGGCAGTGTGTGTGGATGGGGAAGGGGGTTGTGTGCTGTGTGAAAGAGATGTCAGAGTGACGCTCCTCCTGAATTTAATACAGAACAACTCTCCTAACAGTCATACCTCCTCTGCCTCCTCTCTTTATCTCCTGAATCTGCTTATCAACTCTCTTTACCTCCCCTCTACCCCCCACTCTCTTTCTTTTCTCTACCCCTCCTCTACTCCTCACCCCGTTTCACCCCTTCTCTACCTCTTCTGAATCTTCTCTTAACCTTCTCTACCTATCTTCTCTCTCTCTCTCCCCTTTGCACCTCTTCTCTTTCTACCTCTTCTCTTTACCTCTCCTCTCAACCCCTCCTCGCTCTTTCTCTCTTTTTCTACCTACTCACCCCACCACATTTATACTAACAAAATCCCACTGTGTGTGTGTGTGTGTGTGTGTGTGTGTGTGTGTGTGTGTGTGTGTGTGTGTGTGTGTGTGTGTGTGTGTGTGTGTGTGTGTGTGTGTGTGTGTGTGTGTGTGTGTGTGTGTGTGTGTGTGTGTGTGTGTGTGTGTGTGTGTGTGTGTGTGTGTGTGTGTGTGTGTGTGTGTGTGTGTGTGTGTGTGTGTATGTTTGGGATCAGTTGTTCCTTTCAGGATATTGTATTATTCCAGGGTGAGCACTCTCTTAAATGTGGGGATGAAATCCAGGTAAACCATCGGAATGCCATTGGAGTTCTATTGGACTTCCATGTGAATGCAGCGTGATAGATCTCACTGGCACAGCCTTGCCAGAGGGCATACACACTAAGGTCTACAGGTTCACTACAAAACACGCACACATCAATTCAGGTTCACAGACCACCCGCCTCACTGTGTTATCAAGTTTCCCAGGACACTCGTGAAGAGAAATGATTCTCCCCTCAGACTCAGAGTGTGTTAGTGTTATTCTGTATTTTACAGTAATGGATGTTCTTGTTCCCATGGTGATGAATCTGTGCTGGTGTAACAGTATAACTTTAAACCGTCCCCTCGCCCCGACACGGGCGCGAACCAGGGACCCTCTGCACACATCGACAACGGTCGCCCACGAAGCAGCGTTACCCATCGCTCCACAAAAGCCACGGCCCTTGCAAAGCAAGGGGCAACACTACTTAAGTCTCAGAGCAAGTGACGTAACTGATTGAAATGCTACTAGCGCGTACCCGCTAACTAGCTAGCCATTTCACATCCGTTACACTCACCCCCCTTTCAACCTCCTCCTTTTCCGCAGCAACCAGTGATCCGGGTCAACAGCATCAATGTAACAGTATAACTTTAAACCGTCCCCTCGCCCCGACACGGGCGCGAACCAGGGACCCTCTGCACACATCGACAACGGTCGCCCACGAAGCAGCGTTACCCATCGCTCCACAAAAGCCACGGCCCTTGCAAAGCAAGGGGCAACACTACTTAAGTCTCAGAGCAAGTGACGTAACTGATTGAAATGCTACTAGCGCGTACCCACTAACTAGCTAGCCATTTCACATCCGTTACACTGGGCCACCCATCAGATGGAGGTAGGTTCACTCCTCACTTAGGCTAGCTTTACATAGAGCTGTGTGTGAGAGAGACAGGTGAGTCTGGGTGGTCCGTGGGGGTGTATTTGTGAGTATGCCTGTCTCCGTGGTGACAGTAGACTCATGAACGCTCTGCCATCAGATATCCATGGATAACTCCCAGCCTGAGACACACTCTCAGCCAATCCTCTCTGATTAAACACATCTTCACACACTCATCTCATCCTCCTTCACAAAGATAACCAATTCAGCCCCAAATGAAGCCCTTAAGTGATGTCACCTGGGTAATCTGAGCTAGTAAGGCATTAAACTGTCACAGCTTCAGGAAGGAAGAGCTCTCTGCTTGTTCACAGAAATCCTCCCATCCACATTCCTCACCTCTCTGATCACAAACACAGAAATCCTCCCATCCACATTCCTCACCTCTCTGATCACAAACTCATAAAAAATGTACAGATGACATCTGACTTCCCATGCTGTTGGTAAGAAGAATAGAAAAGAGAACATATGTATTGTACACACATAGGCCTGCAGCTTTATCCTCGTAATACTCCCAGATATCCACACCCCAGATGGACAGAGCTTTGGATGCGGTTGTCTTTGAACTGTAAAATATTACATAGCAGGACACCAACTACGTGCCACGGGGCTCTAAAAGGACAGTGATGAATTATTATACACTGAGTGTACAAACATTACAAACACCTTCCCAATATTGAGTGGTACTCCCCTTTGCCCTCAGAACAGCCTCAATTCATCGGGTCATGGACTCTACAAGTGTTCCACAGGGATGCTGGCCCACCTTGACTCCAATGCTTCCCACAATTTTGTCAGATTGGCTGGATGTCCTTTGATTGGTGGACCATTCTTGACACGTACTCAAACCGGTGCACCTGGCACCTACTACTGTACCCCGTTCAAAGGCACTTACATTTTTTGTCTTGCTCATTCACCCTCTTAATGGCACACATACATACACAGTACATGTCTCAATTGTCTCAAGGCTTAACAATCCTTCTTTAACCTGTCTCCTCTCCTTCATCTACACTGATTGAAGTGGATTTAACAAGTGACGTCAACAAGAGGTCATAGCCTTCACCTGGATTCACCTGGTCAGTCTATGTCATGGAAAGAGCAGGTATAAAACATAGACACAGAAGAGTTAAATGTATTATAATTTAAGCAGAACATGACAGTATCTATTATCTTTACATCATGTGACATCCACTTTCACCCAAACAAACCTTCTCTCTGTTCTGTTCAATACTACAGGTTGTCGTTTAAAAATCCTCCGTATTTTTATGCTGTGAGGATTTTTACGACACCGGTTGTTTTATCAGTGGGGCAAGATCGACATCTTGTGGTCGATTGTTGGCCTCCTGCATATATACTTTGTCCTCTGTTGTAGACCACAATAGCTCATTCGATTTATGTGATTAAAAACTGGACACTTTATTAAATAACTACAATAAAACTAAAGACAGACTTCATTTGGCCGTTAGTTGTTATTTACATTCAAGTTATATCAGGTAGGAACCTACGTTGGTAGGTCCTCGGGTTTCCTTTCTGACAGCTGTTTGAACACGCTGACTGTTTCTTCTCTGCCTGTGTTGAACAGCTGGGATATTATCTGTCTATGATCTTATTGTAGCTAGGTGAGTGTTTTTAATACCAGATACCTATGAAAGAAGCGTAGCTAATTTGATTGTCTGTGTCTAGCTAGCCCGTTTCAGTGTTCTCTGGCTAACGTTAGCTAAGATAGCAAGCTTACCGTGTATGTCACAGGTGTCAAACTCATTCCACGGGGGGCCGAGTGTCTGCGGGTTTTCGCTCCTCCCTTGTACTTGATTGATGAATTAACATCACTAATTAGTTAGGAACTCCCCACACCTGGTTGTCTAGGGCTTTATTGAAAGGAAAAACCAAAAACCTGCAGACACTAGGCCCTCCGTGGAATGAGTTTGACACCCCTGGTGTATGTGGACACAGTAGTATTGTTGACCGCCGTCAGGTATTTGTTACACATTTAAATGTTCACATGATTCATTTGCTATGGTGTCAATCTTACCTCGGGTGTGTTCATTAGTCAGATTCCGTTGTAAAACGTTTTGTCTGTTTGCAACTTAAACCGTTTTACTCGAAACATAAATCGTTTTGCAACGAAAACGAGAGTTTCTATTGGACAAATTCGGGTAGGTTCCTTCCCCGTTTTGTTCTGTTTTCTTCCGTTTGATTCCTATAGTAAATGGTTTCCGTTGCAAAACGTGAATGAACAAACCCCAGGTCTGGTTGATCGAGACGTTGTGTTGTCTGGTGGCAGTAACCATGGAATCTGCCTGTCGCAAAGACGAGCCAAAACTGAACTCCACTCCTACCAGAGGAGACGGGGCTAAGCAGAAATGTGCCCAGCAGGAACTGAAACAATGACAGCGCACAGAGGTAGTGGGACACAGAGGTAGTGGGACACAGAGGTAGTGGGACACAGAGGTAGTGGGACACAGAGGTAGTGGGACACAGAGGTAGTGGGACACAGAGGTAGTGGGACACAGAGGTAGTGGGACACAGCACACAGAGGTAGTGGGACACAGAGGTAGTGGGACACAGAGGTAGTGGGACACAGAGGTAGTGGGACACAGCACACAGAGGTAGTGGGACACAGCACACAGAGGTAGTGGGACACAGCGCACAGAGGTAGTGGGACACAGAGGTAGTGGGACACAGCACACAGAGGTAGTGGGACACAGCACACAGAGGTAGTGGGACACAGAGGTAGTGGGACACAGCACACAGAGGTAGTGGGACACAGCGCACAGAGATAGTGGGACACAGCGCACAGAGGTAGTGGGACACAGCACACAGAGGTAGTGGGACACAGCGCACAGAGATAGTGGGACACAGCGCACAGAGGTAGTGGGACACAGCACACAGAGGTAGTGGGACACAGCGCACAGAGGTAGTGGGACACAGCACACAGAGGTAGTGGGACACAGCACACAGAGGTAGTGGGACACAGCACACAGAGGTAGTGGGACACAGCGCACAGAGGTAGTGGGACACAGAGGTAGTGGGACACAGCGCACAGAGGTAGTGGGACACAGCGCACAGAGGTAGTGGGACACAGCGCACAGAGGTAGTGGGACACAGCGCACAGAGGTAGTGGGACACAGAGGTAGTGGGACACAGCACACAGAGGTAGTGGGACACAGCGCCCAGAGGTAGTGGGACACAGAGGTAGTGGGACACAGCGCCCAGAGGTAGTGGGACACAGCGCCCAGAGGTAGTGGGACACAGCACACAGAGGTAGTGGGACACAGCGCACAGAGGTAGTGGGACACAGCACACAGAGGTAGTGGGACACAGAGGTAGTGGGACACAGCGCACAGAGGTAGTGGGACACAGCGCACAGAGGTAGTGGGACACAGCGCACAGAGGTAGTGGGACACAGAGGTAGTGGGACACAGAGGTAGTGGGACACAGCACACAGAGGTAGTGGGACACAGCGCCCAGAGGTAGTGGGACACAGAGGTAGTGGGACACAGCGCCCAGAGGTAGTGGGACACAGCACACAGAGGTAGTGGGACACAGCGCACAGAGGTAGTGGGACACAGCACACAGAGGTAGTGGGACACAGAGGTAGTGGGACACAGAGGTAGTGGGACACAGAGGTAGTGGGACACAGAGGTAGTGGGACACAGAGGTAGTGGGACACAGAGGTAGTGGGACACAGAGGTAGTGGGACACAGAGGTAGTGGGACACAGCACACAGAGGTAGTGGGACACAGAGGTAGTGGGACACAGCACACAGAGGTAGTGGGACACAGCGCACAGAGGTAGTGGGACACAGAGGTAGTGGGACACAGCGCACAGAGGTAGTGGGACACAGCGCACAGAGGTAGTGGGACACAGCGCACAGAGGTAGTGGGACACAGCGCACAGATGTAGTGGGACACAGAGGTAGTGGGACACAGAGGTAGTGGGACACAGCACACAGAGGTAGTGGGACACAGCGCACAGAAGTAGTGGGACACAGAGGTAGTGGGACACAGCGCACAGAGGTAGTGGGACACAGAGGTAGTGGGACACAGCGCACAGAGGTAGTGGGACACAGCGCACAGAGGTAGTGGGACACAGCGCACAGAGGTAGTGGGACACAGCGCACAGAGGTAGTGGGACACAGCGCACAGAGGTAGTGGGACACAGCAAACAGAGGTAGTGGGACACAGCACACAGAGGTAGTGGGACACAGCGCACAGAGGTAGTGGGACACAGCGCACAGAGGTAGTGGGACACAGCACACAGAGGTAGTGGGACACAGCGCACAGAGGTAGTGGGACACAGCGCACAGAGGTAGTGGGACACAGCGCACAGAGGTAGTGGGACACAGCGCACAGAGGTAGTGGGACAGAGCGCACAGAGGTAGTGGGACACAGCGCACAGAGGTAGTGGGACACAGAGGTAGTGGGACACAGCGCCCAGAGGTAGTGGGACACAGCGCACAGAGGTAGTGGGACACAGCGCACAGAGGTATTGGGACACAGCGGTAGTGGGACACAGCGCACAGAGGTAGTGGGACACAGCACACAGAGGTAGTGGGACACAGCACACAGAGTTAGTGGGACACAGCACACAGAGGTAGTGGGACACAGCACACAGAGGTAGTGGGACACAGCGGTAGTGGGACACAGCACACAGAGGTAGTGGGACACAGAGGTAGTGGGACACAGCGCACAGAGGTAGTGGGACACAGCACACAGAGGTAGTGGGACACAGCACACAGAGGTAGTGGGACACAGCACACAGAGGTAGTGGGACACAGCACACAGAGGTAGTGGGACACAGCGGTAGTGGGACACAGCACACAGAGGTAGTGGGACACAGAGGTAGTGGGACACAGCGCACAGAGGTAGTGGGACACAGCACACAGAGGTAGTGGGACACAGCAGACAGAGGTAGTGGGACACAGCACACAGAGGTAGTGGGACACAGAGGTAGTGGGACACAGAGGTAGTGGGACACAGCGCACAGAGGTAGTGGGGCACAGAGGTAGTGGGACACAGCGCACAGAGGTAGTGGGACACAGCGCACAGAGGTAGTGGGACACAGAGGTAGTGGGACACAGCGCCCAGAGGTAGTGGGACACAGCGCACAGAGGTAGTGGGACACAGCACACAGAGGTAGTGGGACACAGAGGTAGTGGGACACAGCACACAGAGGTAGTGGGACACAGAGGTAGTGGGACACAGCACACAGAGTTAGTGGGACACAGAGGTAGTGGGACACAGCACACAGAGGTAGTGGGACACAGCGCACAGAGGTATTGGGACACAGCGGTAGTGGGACACAGCGCACAGAGGTAGTGGGACACAGCACACAGAGGTAGTGGGACACAGCACACAGAGGTAGTGGGACACAGCACACAGAGGTAGTGGGACACAGCACACAGAGGTAGTGGGACACAGCGGTAGTGGGACACAGCACACAGAGGTAGTGGGACACAGAGGTAGTGGGACACAGCGCACAGAGCTAGTGGGACACAGCACACAGAGGTAGTGGGACACAGCACACAGAGGTAGTGGGACACAGCACACAGAGGTAGTGGGACACAGCACACAGAGGTAGTGGGACACAGCGGTAGTGGGACACAGCACACAGAGGTAGTGGGACACAGAGGTAGTGGGACACAGCGCACAGAGGTAGTGGGACACAGCACACAGAGGTAGTGGGACACAGCACACAGAGGTAGTGGGACACAGCACACAGAGGTAGTGGGACACAGAGGTAGTGGGACACAGAGGTAGTGGGACACAGAGGTAGTGGGACACAGCGCACAGAGGTAGTGGGACACAGAGGTAGTGGGACACAGCGCACAGAGGTAGTGGGACACAGAGGTAGTGGGACACAGCGCACAGAGGTAGTGGGACACAGCGCCCAGAGGTAGTGGGACACAGCGCACAGAGATAGTGGGACACAGCGCACAGAGGTAGTGGGACACAGCGCACAGAGATAGTGGGACACAGAGGTAGTGGGACACAGCGCCCAGAGGTAGTGGGACAAAGCGCACAGAGGTAGTGGGACACAGAGGTAGTGGGACACAGCGCCCAGAGGTAGTGGGACACAGCGCACAGAGATAGTGGGACACAGCGCACAGAGGTAGTGGGACACAGCGCACAGAGGTAGTGGGACACAGAGGTAGTGGGACACAGCGCCCAGAGGTAGTGGGACACAGCGCACAGAGATAGTGGGACACAGAGGTAGTGGGACACAGCGCCCAGAGGTAGTGGGACACAGCGCACAGAGATAGTGGGACACAGCGCACAGAGGTAGTGGGACACAGAGGTAGTGGGACACAGAGGTAGTGGGACACAGAGGTAGTGGGACACAGCACACAGAGGTAGTGGGACACAGCGCACAGAGGTAGTGGGACACAGCACACAGAGGTAGTGGGACACAGAGGTTGTGGGACACAGAGGTAGTGGGACACAGAGGTAGTGGGACACAGCACACAGAGGTAGTGGGACACAGAGGTAGTGGGACACAGCGCACAGAGGTAGTGGGACACAGCGCACAGAGGTAGTGGGACACAGAGGTAGTGGGACACAGCACACAGAGGTAGTGGGACACAGCGCACAGAGGTATTGGGACACAGCACACAGAGGTATTGGGACACAGCACACAGAGGTAGTGGGACACAGAGGTAGTGGGACACAGCGCACAGAGGTAGTGGGACACAGCACACAGAGGTAGTGGGACACAGCACACAGAGGTAGTGGGACACAGAGGTAGTGGGACACAGAGGTAGTGGGACACAGAGGTAGTGGGACACAGAGGTAGTGGGACACAGAGGTAGTGGGACACAGCGCACAGAGGTAGTGGGACACAGAGGTAGTGGGACACAGCGCACAGAGGTAGTGGGACACAGCACACAGAGGTAGTGGGACACAGCGCCCAGAGGTAGTGGGACACAGAGGTAGTGGGACACAGCACACAGAGGTAGTGGGACACAGAGGTAGTGGGACACAGCGCACAGAGGTAGTGGGACACAGAGGTAGTGGGACACAGCGCCCAGAGGTAGTGGGACACAGCGCCCAGAGGTAGTGGGACACAGAGGTAGTGGGACACAGCGCCCAGAGGTAGTGGGACACAGCACACAGAGGTAGTGGGACACAGCGCACAGAGGTAGTGGGACACAGCGCACAGAGGTAGTGGGACACAGCGCACAGAGGTAGTGGGACACAGAGGTAGTGGGACACAGCGCCCAGAGGTAGTGGGACACAGCGCCCAGAGGTAGTGGGACACAGCGCACAGAGGTAGTGGGACACAGCGCACAGAGGTAGTGGGACACAGCACACAGAGGTAGTGGGACACAGCACACAGAGGTAGTGGGACACAGCACACAGAGGTAGTGGGACAAAGCACACAGAGGTAGTGGGACACAGCACACAGAGGTAGTGGGACACAGCACACAGAGGTAGTGGGACACAGAGGTAGTGGGACACAGCACACAGAGGTAGTGGGACACAGAGGTAGTGGGACACAGCACACAGAGGTAGTGGGACACAGCGCCCAGAGGTAGTGGGACACAGCGCACAGAGGTAGTGGGACACAGCGCACAGAGGTAGTGGGACACAGCACACAGAGGTAGTGGGACACAGCGGTAGTGGGACACAGCGCCCAGAGGTAGTGGGACACAGCGCACAGAGGTAGTGGGACACAGCGCACAGAGGTAGTGGGACACAGCACACAGAGGTAGTGGGACACAGCGGTAGTGGGACACAGAGGTAGTGGGACACAGCACACAGAGGTAGTGGGACACAGCGCACAGAGGTAGTGGGACACAGCACACAGAGGTAGTGGGACACAGAGGTAGTGGGACACAGAGGTAGTGGGACACAGAGGTAGTGGGACACAGCGCACAGAGGTAGTGGGACACAGCACACAGAGGTAGTGGGACACAGCGCACAGAGGTAGTGGGACACAGCACACAGAGGTAGTGGGACACAGCACACAGAGGTAGTGGGACACAGCGCACAGAGGTAGTGGGACACAGCACACAGAGGTAGTGGGACACAGCGCACAGAGGTATTGGGACACAGCACACAGAGGTATTGGGACACAGCACACAGAGGTAGTGGGACACAGAGGTAGTGGGACACAGCGCCCAGAGGTAGTGGGACACAGCGCACAGAGGTAGTGGGACACAGCACACAGAGGTAGTGGGACACAGAGGTAGTGGGACACAGCACACAGAGGTAGTGGGACACAGAGGTAGTGGGACACAGCACACAGAGTTAGTGGGACACAGAGGTAGTGGGACACAGCACACAGAGGTAGTGGGACACAGCGCACAGAGGTATTGGGACACAGCGGTAGTGGGACACAGCGCACAGAGGTAGTGGGACACAGCACACAGAGGTAGTGGGACACAGCACACAGAGGTAGTGGGACACAGCACACAGAGGTAGTGGGACATAGCACACAGAGGTAGTGGGACACAGCGGTAGTGGGACACAGCACACAGAGGTAGTGGGACACAGAGGTAGTGGGACACAGCGCACAGAGCTAGTGGGACACAGCACACAGAGGTAGTGGGACACAGCACACAGAGGTAGTGGGACACAGCACACAGAGGTAGTGGGACACAGCACACAGAGGTAGTGGGACACAGCGGTAGTGGGACACAGCACACAGAGGTAGTGGGACACAGAGGTAGTGGGACACAGCGCACAGAGGTAGTGGGACACAGCACACAGAGGTAGTGGGACACAGCACACAGAGGTAGTGGGACACAGCACACAGAGGTAGTGGGACACAGAGGTAGTGGGACACAGAGGTAGTGGGACACAGAGGTAGTGGGACACAGCGCACAGAGGTAGTGGGACACAGAGGTAGTGGGACACAGCGCACAGAGGTAGTGGGACACAGAGGTAGTGGGACACAGCGCACAGAGGTAGTGGGACACAGCGCCCAGAGGTAGTGGGACACAGCGCACAGAGATAGTGGGACACAGCGCACAGAGGTAGTGGGACACAGCGCACAGAGATAGTGGGACACAGAGGTAGTGGGACACAGCGCCCAGAGGTAGTGGGACAAAGCGCACAGAGGTAGTGGGACACAGAGGTAGTGGGACACAGCGCCCAGAGGTAGTGGGACACAGCGCACAGAGATAGTGGGACACAGCGCACAGAGGTAGTGGGACACAGCGCACAGAGGTAGTGGGACACAGAGGTAGTGGGACACAGCGCCCAGAGGTAGTGGGACACAGCGCACAGAGATAGTGGGACACAGAGGTAGTGGGACACAGCGCCCAGAGGTAGTGGGACACAGCGCACAGAGATAGTGGGACACAGCGCACAGAGGTAGTGGGACACAGAGGTAGTGGGACACAGAGGTAGTGGGACACAGAGGTAGTGGGACACAGCACACAGAGGTAGTGGGACACAGCGCACAGAGGTAGTGGGACACAGCACACAGAGGTAGTGGGACACAGAGGTTGTGGGACACAGAGGTAGTGGGACACAGAGGTAGTGGGACACAGCACACAGAGGTAGTGGGACACAGAGGTAGTGGGACACAGCGCACAGAGGTAGTGGGACACAGCGCACAGAGGTAGTGGGACACAGAGGTAGTGGGACACAGCACACAGAGGTAGTGGGACACAGCGCACAGAGGTATTGGGACACAGCACACAGAGGTAGTGGGACACAGCACACAGAGGTAGTGGGACACAGCGCACAGAGGTATTGGGACACAGCACACAGAGGTATTGGGACACAGCACACAGAGGTAGTGGGACACAGAGGTAGTGGGACACAGCGCACAGAGGTAGTGGGACACAGCACACAGAGGTAGTGGGACACAGCACACAGAGGTAGTGGGACACAGAGGTAGTGGGACACAGAGGTAGTGGGACACAGAGGTAGTGGGACACAGAGGTAGTGGGACACAGAGGTAGTGGGACACAGCGCACAGAGGTAGTGGGACACAGCACACAGAGGTAGTGGGACACAGCGCCCAGAGGTAGTGGGACACAGAGGTAGTGGGACACAGCACACAGAGGTAGTGGGACACAGAGGTAGTGGGACACAGCGCACAGAGGTAGTGGGACACAGAGGTAGTGGGACACAGCGCCCAGAGGTAGTGGGACACAGCGCCCAGAGGTAGTGGGACACAGAGGTAGTGGGACACAGCGCCCAGAGGTAGTGGGACACAGCACACAGAGGTAGTGGGACACAGCGCACAGAGGTAGTGGGACACAGCGCACAGAGGTAGTGGGACACAGCGCACAGAGGTAGTGGGACACAGAGGTAGTGGGACACAGCGCCCAGAGGTAGTGGGACACAGCGCCCAGAGGTAGTGGGACACAGCGCACAGAGGTAGTGGGACACAGCGCACAGAGGTAGTGGGACACAGCACACAGAGGTAGTGGGACACAGCACACAGAGGTAGTGGGACACAGCACACAGAGGTAGTGGGACAAAGCACACAGAGGTAGTGGGACACAGCACACAGAGGTAGTGGGACACAGCACACAGAGGTAGTGGGACACAGAGGTAGTGGGACACAGCACACAGAGGTAGTGGGACACAGAGGTAGTGGGACACAGCACACAGAGGTAGTGGGACACAGCGCCCAGAGGTAGTGGGACACAGCGCACAGAGGTAGTGGGACACAGCGCACAGAGGTAGTGGGACACAGCACACAGAGGTAGTGGGACACAGCGGTAGTGGGACACAGCGCCCAGAGGTAGTGGGACACAGCGCACAGAGGTAGTGGGACACAGCGCACAGAGGTAGTGGGACACAGCACACAGAGGTAGTGGGACACAGCGGTAGTGGGACACAGAGGTAGTGGGACACAGCACACAGAGGTAGTGGGACACAGCGCACAGAGGTAGTGGGACACAGCACACAGAGGTAGTGGGACACAGAGGTAGTGGGACACAGAGGTAGTGGGACACAGAGGTAGTGGGACACAGCGCACAGAGGTAGTGGGACACAGCACACAGAGGTAGTGGGACACAGCGCACAGAGGTAAATGGGACACAGCACACAGAGGTAGTGGGACACAGCACACAGAGGTAGTGGGACACAGCGCACAGAGGTAGTGGGACACAGCACACAGAGGTAGTGGGACACAGCGCACAGAGGTATTGGGACACAGCACACAGAGGTATTGGGACACAGCACACAGAGGTAGTGGGACACAGAGGTAGTGGGACACAGAGGTAGTGGGACACAGCACACAGAGGTAGTGGGACACAGCACACAGAGGTAGTGGGACACAGCACACAGAGGTAGTGGGACACAGCACACAGAGGTAGTGGGACACAGAGGTAGTGGGACACAGAGGTAGTGGGACACAGAGGTAGTGGGACACAGAGGTAGTGGGACACAGCACACAGAGGTAGTGGGACACAGCACACAGAGGTAGTGGCACACAGAGGTAGTGGGACACAGAGGTAGTGGGACACAGAGGTAGTGGGACACAGAGGTAGTGGGACACAGAGGTAGTGGGACACAGCACACAGAGGTAGTGGGACACAGCACACAGAGGTAGTGGGACACAGAGGTAGTGGGACACAGCGTTGCCTTGCCTGAGTGCCACTCTGTTTCAAACTAGCATAACGACAAGCGTTGGCTAAAGTGGAGACCGACTGGCCAGTCCATCAAACAATGTCATTCAACTTCTTTGCAGAAGCTAGAGCAGTTTGAACTATTTCAATCACCCATAGAATTGGAGCCAACATGGTGGCTGACCGGCTATGGGTGGTTGAATGAGTTCAAACTGCTCAGGCGTCTGCAGAGAAGTCAAAGAACATGTTTCAGTGGATACGGATACCCTCTGATAATAAGCCAGTTATCGTTAGCCTACACACAATTCTTACCCCTGCATTCATGATGCCACTGCTTTAGTTGGCTGGGTGTGTGTTTCAGGTCTACGTCCTGAATAAGGTGATGACAGAGCTGGAGCAGCAGCAGTTTGAAGCCTTCTGTAATGCTGTCCCAGGGTGAGTGATTTACACACTGACAACCTCCCCACAACCACCCAGCAACCTTAACCTCCAGCAGCCCTGTCCCAAAGCACAACTACAGGCTCAACCAGTAAAACAAGAGTATTTCTTACAGATCACACACATTGAACTGTGAATGGCTGGTCCTGTTATGTAGCAATCACCATAGGCATGAGAATTATGTGGGTCACTGCTGGTCACCGTTGTGTATTCTCACCTGTTGCCTTTCCGGTCCTCGTGGTGTTGAAACGCTCTTGTGTGTTGGTATGTGTGATGTTGTCACTGCACCGGTCACCATGTTAAACACTGTTTACAGGCAAGGAGTGTAAGGACCATAACACACAGACAGACTCAAACACTATGTGGATACAGCCATTGGTTATCAACATGCTCCACATGTGGACATAAGTTGCATTGTGAATGTAATAATTCTTGGTGTATTCTATATGCAGAGAAGGGCTGTGTAATGAAGAGGTGTCCAGTTTCAGTCCCAGAAGGCCATATGAGATGGCCAGGCTTTTGTGCCAGGCCAGCTCCAGCACCTGATTTCAACTCTTCTGTTCGAGCTGTTTTTAATTTGTACCACAATCATTTAAATCAGGTGTATTACATGGTCTGGAACAAAAACCTGCCAAGGACTCATTATGTCCACCTATTGGTGTAATGTATTTATAACAAGTATGGATGTGATGGATCTGAGTTGCTACTGCTGTATTACAGACCCAGACAAAGCTAGATGCCACCTCTGTGCCCTCATTGCCTAAAAGACAAGTCCAGACAAAACGTTTCAATGTTAATATGTTGTGGCGAATGTCCACAGTGCAAATGATTAGTCTTCAGTCCTTGCCATCTCTCAATCTATACTGGGTCAATATCAATTGTGCTTATTTATGCTTGGCTTTAAACACTTTGTTTTAGAGTATTGTTTGTGTACTACAGAGTAGAGCACTGTATAAAATAGGCTTACCTCAACTCTGATACAGTCCGAATTCTGTATCCCTTACCTCAACTCTGATACAGTCCGAATTCTGTATCCCTTACCTCAACTCTGATACAGTCCGAATTCTGTATCCCTTACCTCAACTCTGATACAGTCCGAATTCTGTATCCCTTACCTCAACTCTGATACAGTCCGAATTCTGTATCCCTTACCTCAACTCTGATACAGTCCGAATTCTGTATCCCTTACCTCAACTCTGATACAGTCCGAATTCTGTATCCCTTACCTCAACTCTGATACAGTCCGAATTCTGTATCCCTTACCTCAACTCTGATACAGTCCGAATTCTGTATCCCTTACCTCAACTCTGATACAGTCCGAATTCTGTATCCCTTACCTCAACTCTGATACAGTCCGAATTCTGTATCCCTTACCTCAACTCTGATACAGTCCGAATTCTGTATCCCAGTTGCGTCTGTCCACTTCTACACGGCTGTTATTGTGACAGCCTTTATCGTTGTTAGTCAACGTTTGATACACTGTCGTTTTTATTACTGTTTGTAAAGCATTGTTTTAATAAACCTTGTGGTTTGTAAATGTGTACTGGGTGTTTGATTCCAACCAATTTAACTTAATTCAGATGTCTCTAGATCTGAGCTTTATCTACACAGCTACACATATCAGTCACACCTGAGACCCTTTAATGTGGTTAAAGAGAGAGTTTATTTTACAAAATGACAATTACAAAATGACATTGGTGTCTTTACCCTGTAAGCCAGGGGTGTCACACTCATTCCATGCCTGTGGGTTTTTCTTCTTTCAATTCAGACCTAGACAACGAGGGGAGGGGTGTTCTTCACTAATTAGTGGGCTTCATCAGGAGGAAACCTGCAGACTGCCCTCTGTGGAATGAGTTTGACACATGCTACAAGCAGTGTATGTACAAGCAGTGTATGTACAAGCAGTGTATGTACAAGCAGTGTATGTACAAGCAGTGTATGTACACGCAGTGTATGTACACGCAGTGTATGTACAAGCAGTGTATGTACAAGCAGTGTATGTACAAGCAGTGTATGTACAAGCAGTGTATGTACACGCAGTGTATGTACACGCAGTGTATGTACAAGCAGTGTATGTACAAGCAGTGTATGTACAAGCAGTGTATGTACACGCAGTGTTTGTACACGCAGTGTATGTACAAGCAGTGTATGAATCAAGCAGTGTATGTACAAGCAGTGTATGTACACGCAGTGTATGACTCAAGCAGTGTATGAATCAAGCAGTGTATGTACAAGCAGTGTATGTACACGCAGTGTATGAATCAAGCAGTGTATGAATCAAGCAGTGTATGTACAAGCAGTGTATGTACACGCAGTGTATGACTCAAGCAGTGTATGTACACGCAGTGTATGAATCAAGCAGTGTATGTACACGCAGTGTATGACTCAAGCAGTGTATGTACAAGCAGTGTATGTACACGCAGTGTATGACTCAAGCAGTGTATGTACAAGCAGTGTATGTACACGCAGTGTATGTACAAGCAGTGTATGAATCAAGCAGTGTATGTACACGCAGTGTATGAATCAAGCAGTGTATGTACAAGCAGTGTATGTACAAGCAGTGTATGTACACACAGTGTATGAATCAAGCAGTGTATGTACACGCAGTGTATGTACACGCAGTGTATGAATCAAGCAGTGTATGTACACGCAGTGTATGTACACGCAGTGTATGAATCAAGCAGTGTATGTACAAGCAGTGAATGTACACGCAGTGTATGACTCAAGCAGTGTATGTACAAGCAGTGTATGTACACGCAGTGTATGTACAAGCAGTGTATGTACACGCAGTGTATGAATCAAGCAGTGTATGTACAAGCAGTGTATGTACACGCAGTGTATGACTCAAGCAGTGTATGTACAAGCAGTGTATGTACACGCAGTGTATGTACAAGCAGTGTATGTACACGCAGTGTATGAATCAAGCAGTGTATGTACAAGCAGTGTATGTACACGCGGTGTATGAATCAAGCAGTGTATGTACACGCAGTGTATGAATCAAGCAGTGTATGTACACGCAGTGTATGAATCAAGCAGTGTATGTACACGCAGTGTATGTACACGCAGTGTATGAATCAAGCAGTGTATGTACAAGCAGTGTATGTACAAGCAGTGTATGTACAAGCAGTGTATGTACATTCAGTGTATGAATCAAGCAGTGTATGTACAAGCAGTGTATGTACACGCAGTGTATGACTCAAGCAGTGTATGTACAAGCAGTGTATGTACACGCAGTGTATGTACAAGCAGTGTATGTACACGCAGTGTATGAATCAAGCAGTCTATGTACAAGCAGTGTATGTACACGCAGTGTATGACTCAAGCAGTGTATGTACAAGCAGTGTATGTACACGCAGTGTATGTACAAGCAGTGAATGTACACGCAGTGTATGAATCAAGCAGTGTATGTACAAGCAGTGTATGTACACGCAGTGTATGACTCAAGCAGTGTATGTACAAGCAGTGTATGTACACGCAGTGTATGTACAAGCAGTGTATGAATCAAGCAGTGTATGTACACGCAGTGTATGAATCAAGCAGTGTATGTACAAGCAGTGTATGTACAAGCAGTGTATGTACACGCAGTGTATGAATCAAGCAGTGTATGTACAAGCAGTGTATGTGCAAGCAGTGTATGTACACGCAGTGTATGAATCAAGCAGTGTATGTACAAGCAGTGTATGTACACGCAGTGTATGACTCAAGCAGTGTATGTACAAGCAGTGTATGTACACGCAGTGTATGTACAAGCAGTGTATGAATCAAGCAGTGTATGTACACGCAGTGTATGAATCAAGCAGTGTATGTACAAGCAGTGTATGTACAAGCAGTGTATGTACACGCAGTGTATGAATCAAGCAGTGTATGTACACGCAGTGTATGTACACGCAGTGTATGAATCAAGCAGTGTATGTACACGCAGTGTATGTACACGCAGTGTATGAATCAAGCAGTGTATGTACAAGCAGTGTATGTACACGCAGTGTATGACTCAAGCAGTGTATTTACAAGCAGTGTATGTACACGCAGTGTATGTACAAGCAGTGTATGTACACGCAGTGTATGAATCAAGCAGTGTATGTACAAGCAGTGTATGTACACGCAGTGTATGACTCAAGCAGTGTATGTACAAGCAATGTATGTACACGCAGTGTATGTACAAGCAGTGTATGTACACGCAGTGTATGAATCAAGCAGTGTATGTACAAGCAGTGTATGTACACGCGGTGTATGAATCAAGCAGTGTATGTACACGCAGTGTATGAATCAAGCAGTGTATGTACACGCAGTGTATGAATCAAGCAGTGTATGTACACGCAGTGTATGTACACGCAGTGTATGAATCAAGCAGTGTATGTACAAGCAGTGTATGTACACGCAGTGTATGTACACGCAGTGTATGACTCAAGCAGTGTATGTACACGCAGTGTATGTACACGCGGTGTATGAATCAAGCAGTGTATGTACACGCAGTGTATGAATCAAGCAGTGTATGTACAAGCAGTGTATGTACACGCGGTGTATGAATCAAGCAGTGTATGTACACGCAGTGTATGAATCAAGCAGTGTATGTACACGCAGTGTATGAATCAAGCAGTGTATGTACACGCAGTGTATGTACACGCAGTGTATGACTCAAGCAGTGTATGTACAAGCAGTGTATGTACACGCAGTGTATGTACAAGCAGTGTATGTACACGCAGTGTATGAATCAAGCAGTGTATGTACAAGCAGTGTATGTACACGCAGTGTATGAATCAAGCAGTGTATGAATCAAGCAGTGTATGAATCAAGCAGTGTATGTACACGCAGTGTATGAATCAAGCAGTGTATGTACATTCAGTGTATGAATCAAGCAGTGTATGTACAAGCAGTGTATGTACAAGCAGTGTATGTACACGCAGTGTATGTACAAGCAGTGTATGTACACGCAGTGTATGTACAAGCAGTGTATGTACACGCAGTGTATGACTCAAGCAGTGTATGTACAAGCAGTGTATGTACACGCAGTGTATGTACAAGCAGTGTATGTACACGCAGTGTATGAATCAAGCAGTGTATGTACAAGCAGTGTATGTACACGCAGTGTATGACTCAAGCAGTGTATGTACAAGCAATGTATGTACACGCAGTGTATGTACAAGCAGTGTATGTACACGCAGTGTATGAATCAAGCAGTGTATGTACAAGCAGTGTATGTACACGCGGTGTATGAATCAAGCAGTGTATGTACACGCAGTGTATGAATCAAGCAGTGTATGTACACGCAGTGTATGAATCAAGCAGTGTATGTACACGCAGTGTATGTACACGCAGTGTATGAATCAAGCAGTGTATGTACACGCAGTGTATGAATCAAGCAGTGTATGTACACGCAGTGTATGTACACGCAGTGTATGAATCAAGCAGTGTATGTACAAGCAGTGTATGTACACGCAGTGTATGTACAAGCAGTGTATGTACACGCAGTGTATGAATCAAGCAGTCTATGTACAAGCAGTGTATGTACACGCAGTGTATGACTCAAGCAGTGTATGTACAAGCAGTGTATGTACACGCAGTGTATGTACAAGCAGTGTATGAATCAAGCAGTGTATGAATCAAGCAGTGTATGAATCAAGCAGTGTATGTACACGCAGTGTATGAATCAAGCAGTGTATGTACAAGCAGTGTATGTACACGCAGTGTATGAATCAAGCAGTGTATGAATCAAGCAGTGTATGTACAAGCAGTGTATGTACACGCAGTGTATGTACACGCAGTGTATGAATCAAGCAGTGTATGAATCAAGCAGTGTATGAATCAAGCAGTGTATGTACACGCAGTGTATGACTCAAGCAGTGTATGAATCAAGCAGTGTATGAATCAAGCAGTGTATGTACACGCAGTGTATGAATCAAGCAGTGTATGAATCAAGCAGTGTATGAATCAAGCAGTGTATGTACACGCAGTGTATGACTCAAGCAGTGTATGTACACGCGGTGTATGAATCAAGCAGTGTATGTACACGCAGTGTATGACTCAAGCAGTGTATGTACACGCAGTGTATGAATCAAGCAGTGTATGTACACGCAGTGTATGTACAAGCAGTGTATGTACACGCAGTGTATGAATCAAGCAGTGTATGTACACGCAGTGTATGACTCAAGCAGTGTATGTACACGCAGTGTATGAATCAAGCAGTGTATGTACACGCAGTGTATGACTCAAGCAGTGTATGTACACGCAGTGTATGACTCAAGCAGTGTATGTACACGCAGTGTATGAATCAAGCAGTGTATGTACACGCAGTGTATGACTCAAGCAGTGTATGTACACGCAGTGTATGAATCAAGCAGTGTATGTACACGCAGTGTATGTACAAGCAGTGTATGTACACGCAGTGTATGTACAAGCAGTGTATGTACACGCAGTGTATGAATCAAGCAGTGTATGTACAAGCAGTGTATGTACACGCAGTGTATGAATCAAGCAGTGTATGAATCAAGCAGTGTATGAATCAAGCAGTGTATGTACACGCAGTGTATGTACAAGCAGTGTATGTACACGCAGTGTATGAATCAAGCAGTGTATGTACAAGCAGTGTATGTACACGCAGTGTATGTACCAATCAGTGTATGTACAAGCAGTGTATGTACAAGCAGTGTATGTACCAATCAGTGTATGTACAAGCAGTGTATGTACAAGCAGTGTATGTACAAGCAGTGTGTGTACAAGCAGCCCAGGCTTTAGTTTAGTTTCCTGGCACTGTTTCCACAAGCTAATGTTTTAGCATTTGTGTGTTTGTGTGTTTGTGTGTTTGTGTGATGCTCAAAAAATGCTGATATCGTTTCTATGACTTGAATTTGTGCCATAACTGATAAAAAGGTTAGCATGTGGAATCGGTGCCAGGGAAACTAAACCAAAGGATGGACTGCTGTCATACCTTGTCCATAGACTGCTTACAGGTCAAGGAAACCCATGTGTCATTTTAATAAAATACTTATTAGACTTGTCTAAGACCGAAACGGTACTGGCCCCAAGAAGTGAGCATGGCAGGACAATGCTATTGACAGCCAGAGATGTGTATGATCACATTAAAAACACCCAACTTGTCTCTCCTCTCCCCTCTCGTCCTCTTTATCTCTCCTTCCCACCTGCTATCGATGTGCGTGATCTCACTCCATACAGACCGCTGTCTCTGGCGTGGGTCAGATCTGTCTTCCTCTGTCTGCCAGTGCAATCAGTTCCCATCTCCTCTCATCCCTCTCCCATCTCCTCTCATCCCTCTCTCTGTCACCTCTCCCATCTCCTCTCATCCCTCTCTCTGTCACCTCTCCCATCTCCTCTCATCCCTCTCTCTGTCACCTCTCCCATCTCCTCTCATCCCTCTCCCATCTCCTCTCATCCCTCTCTCTGTCACCTCTCCCATCTCCTCTCATCCCTCTCTCTGTCACCTCTCCCATCTCCTCTCATCCCTCTCTCTGTCACCTCTCCCATCCCTCTCTCTGTCACCTCTCCCATCTCCTCTCATCCCTCTCTCTGTAACCTCCCATCTCCTCTCATCCCTCTCTGTCACCTCTCCCATCTCCTCTCATCCCTCTCTCATCTCCTCTCATCCCTCTCTCTGTAACCTCCCATCTCCTCTCATCCCTCTCTGTAACCTCCCATCTCCTCTCATCCTCTCTCTGTCACCTCTCCCATCTCCTCTCATCCCTCTCTCTGTCACCTCTCCCATCTCCTCTCATCCCTCTCTATCACCTCTCCCATCTCCTCTCATCCCTCTCTCTGTCACCTCTCCCATCTCCTCTCATCCCTCTCTCTGTAACCTCCCATCTCCTCTCATCTCTCTGTAACCTCCCATCTCCTCTCATCCCTCTCTGTCACCTCTCCCATCTCCTCTCATCCCTCTCTCTGACACCTCTCCCATCTCCTCTCATCCCTCTTTCTGTCACCTCTCCCATCTCCTCTCATCCCTCTCCCATCTCCTCTCATCCTTCTCTCTGTCACCTCCCATCTCCTCTCATCCCTCTCTGTCACCTCTCCCATCTCCTCTCATCCCTCTCTCTGTCACCTCTCCCATCCCTCTCTCTGTCACCTCTCCCATCTCCTCTCATCCCTCTCTCTGTAACCTCCCATCTCCTCTCATCCCTCTCTGTCACCTCTCCCATCTCCTCTCATCCCTCTCTCTGTAACCTCCCATCTCCTCTCATCCCTCTCTGTAACCTCCCATCTCCTCTCATCCCTCTCTGTCACCTCTCCCATCTCCTCTCATCCCTCTCTCTGTCACCTCTCCCATCTCCTCTCATCCCTCTCTCTGTCACCTCTCCCATCTCCTCTCATCCCTCTCTCTGTCACCTCTCCCATCTCCTCTCATCCCTCTCTCTGACACCTCTCCCATCTCCTCTCATCCCTCTCTCTGTCACCTCTCCCATCTCCTCTCATCCCTCTCTCTGTCACCTCTCCCATCTCCTCTCATCCCTCTCTCTGTCACCTCTCCCATCTCCTCTCATCCCTCTCTCTGTCACCTCTCCCATCTCCTCTCATCCCTCTCTCTGTCATCTCTCCCATCTCCTCTCATCCCTCTCTCTGTCACCTCTCCCATCTCCTCTCATCCCTCTCTCTGTCACCTCTCCCATCTCCTCTCATCCCTCTCTCTGTCACCTCTCCCATCTCCTCTCATCCCTCTCTCTGTCATCTCTCCCATCTCCTCTCATCCCTCTCTCTGTCACCTCTCCCATCTCCTCTCATCCCTCTCTCTGTCACCTCTCCCATCTCCTCTCATCCCTCTCTATGTCACCTCTCCCATCTCCTCTCATCCCTCTCTCATCTCCTCTCATCCCTCTCTCTGTCACCTCTCCCATCTCCTCTCATCACTCCTATTCCCCTTATGTTTTGACTGATTTACAGAGCTCTATAAATGCCTCTCCTCCCCTCCAGTATGTGACTCCATCATGTCACGCACACGTAGAGACAGACACATGCAATACCGCAGAGTTCCACACAGGTGTACCCTGGCAGGAAACAGTGTGTGTTTGTGAGTTTGTGTGAAAGCATTGACCCTGAAAGGAGAGAATGGGAGAGAGAAGATTGCAAAAACATCTAACAAATCCTCTTACAATGGAATGACATTTTATGGCAATTTACTATGATTGCCTTATATGATTTACCTACAATTTGTAAGTCGCTCTGGATAAGAGCGTCTGCTAAATGACTTAAATGTAAATGTACATGGGTTTTCAGTTAAATGTAATACAGAAGAGGGACAACCTTGATTGATTGACGATGGGTTTTCTGTGGTCATTCCGGCTCCCATTGGAATGGTAAAGAACCTGATTAGTGATACCTTAGTGTGGATTTTATACAGTTCTGATCAAAATAATACCTGTTACAATCCTAATCTGTGAGAAGTTACCACCATCATGCTATTCATTGTTTACAACAATCTATGTATGATCACCCTGCAACGAGCCGTTCCTCACCCTAGAAAACAACCTGGCTGATGACCACACCACCAAGACAAACTGCCCTAGTGTGTCTGCAGAGGTAGCAGTTAGTAGATGCTCACTCACCCTCTCTCATTTAGTAGTATGTGTTTACTAGTCATTGACAACTCATTCATAACTATGTGTTTATAAAGCTAGTCAAAGAACAATTCCCCTGTACACTGTAATGGTTTGCTACAGTGTTGTTGAACACTAAGGGTCAAAGCTTGAAAGGTCTTCCCAGTTGCATACATTTCCAAAGCAGCTATTTAATAGATACTACTCTATAATATGCTTGATTTCTTTATACACCCACTGCTACTGTATGTAAGGATGGTGCACTGGGCATTGCTGGTCCCCTTCAACTCCTTTCTCTCTCTTCTCCTTTTATACTGCTTTACTCCCACCCTGTATTTATCTCTCTTCTCCTTTTATACTGCTTTACTCCCACCCTGTATTTATCTCTCTTCTCCTTTTATACTGCTTTACTCCCACCCTGTATTTATCTCTTCTCCTTTTATACTGCTTTACTCCCACCCTGTATTTCTCCTCTCTCCAGACCCTCCCTCACCTCCTCTCCATACCTCCCGCCCCTTCCTCTCTCAGGCCTCTACATTAACAGAGCTCCCAGTGACTCGGACTCCAAACCAGTGGTCCCAGTACTCGGTGTCCTGTCCTCCGTGTTCAAACGAGATGAAGCGTGCATGCCTGTCTGCTTTGTGTGTGTTAGGGTGAATTCCATTTCAATTCCAGTCAATTCAGGAAGTACACTGAAATTCAAACTGAAATTCTAATTCTCTTCATTGCTTTTCAATTAGGAAAATTTGGCATTTGGTTTACTTTCTGAATTTAAGTGGAAATGACCCCAACGCTGGCGTGTGTTCTCAGTCTTCCACAGTGACAGCTGGCCGGGATAGATAGGCCCTGTGAATGCCTTCCTAACTTCTCATTTCCTTGCCAAGTTTTTCTTGTTCACACCCCACAGTGGTTCTAAAAGCATTGATTGGTGTACGGGAGTTTCCACCATATTTCTTACACCCCTCCTTTTCTTCCAAATCCATGAGGGGGATTGAACCATTACACAGGCTAGAGAAGACGATTGTGAATTTGACTTTTTTCCCCCAGAGGGTATGTTACAGGTGTACCAAAATACATGGTGTACAGCAAATGAAAGACAGGCATCTTGTGATTCCAGCCAATATTTCCGATTTCTTAAGTGTTTTACAGCGAAAACACAATATAGCATTATATTAGCTTACCACAATAGCCAGAAACACAAGCCATTTACTAGCAGCAAAAGTTAGCAATCGTAACAAACCAGCAAAAGATATATAATTTTTGGCTAACCTTGATAAGCTTCATCAGATGACAGTCCTATAACATCAGGTTATACATACACTTATGTTTTTTTCGAAAATGTGCATATTTAGAGCTGAAATCCGTGGTTATACATTGTGCTAACGTAGCATCTTTTTCCCACAACGTCCGGATATTTTTCTGACACTCACATATTCTGACCAAATAACTATTCATAAACATTACTAAAAAATACATGTTGTATAGGAAATGATAGATACACTAGTTCTTAATGCAATCGCCGTGTTAGAATTCTAAAAATACCTTCATTACGATATGCAGTTTACGTTATGGCGAGAGCGTGCCCAAAATCTGGGCGCAAACTACTAGTTCACATGTTCGACAGATATATGAAATAGCATCATAAAATGGGTCCTACTTTTGATGATCTTCCATGAGAATGTTGTACAAGGGGTCCTTTGCCAGAACAATCGTTGTTTGGATTTAGAATGTCCTCTTCTCCAGTTGTCACGATCGTCTTCTTGTGAGAAAGTGGACCAAGGCGCAGCGTTTGCAAAATACATCCTCTTTATTTTAGAAGAGAGAAAAAACAAGAAACTAACAACTATACATGAACTAACAAAATAACAAACTGACGACCGTGATGCTAATAGACAAATAGTGCTGACACAAACACTACACATAGACAATGACCCACAAAACAGCTAAAGCCTATGGTTGCCTTAAATATGGCTCCCAATCAGAGACAACCATAACCAGCTGTCTCTAATTGAGACCCAATTCAGGCAACCATAGACTTTCCTAGACACCTACACTGAACACTAAACCATATACTCTACTAAACCCCCTAAACCATACAACACCCTAGACAATACCAAAAACACACAAACTTCACCATGTCACACCCTGACCTAACTAAAATAATAATGAAAACAAAGATAACTAAGGCCAGGGTGTGACATAACCCCCCCCCCCTTAAGGTGCGAACTCCGAGCGCACCAGCATAAAGTCTAGGGGAGGGTCTGGGTGGGCGTCTGTCCACGGTGGCGGCTCTGGCACTGGTCGTGGTCCCCACCCCACCATAGTCACTACCCGCTTTCTTAACCCCACTGAAATAAGGGGCAGCACCGGACTAAGTGGCAGCACCGGACTAAGGGGCAGTACCGGACTAAGGGGCAGTACCGGACTAAGGGGCAGTACCGGACTAAGGGGCAGCACCAGGATAAGGGGCAGTACCAGGATAAGGACAGCACCAGGATAAGGGACAGCACCAGGATAAGGGGCAGCTCCGGACTGAGGGACGGCAGCTCCGGACTGAGGGACAGCACCGGACTGAAGGGCAGCACCTGGCTGGCTGGCTCTGGCGAATCCTGGCTGGACGGCTCTGGCGGATCCTGGCTGGACGGCTCTGGCGGATCCTGGCTGGACGGCTCTGGCGGATCCTGGCTGGACGGCTCTGGCGGATCCTGGCTGGACGGCTCATGGCTGGCTGACGGATCTGGCTGCTCATGGCTGGCTGACGGATCTGGCTGCTCATGGCTGGCTGACGGATCTGGCTGCTCATGTCTGGCTGACTGATCTGGCTGCTCATGGCTGGCTGACGGATCTGGCTGCTCATGGCTGGCTGACGGATCTGGCTGCTCATGGCTGGCTGACGGATCTGGACGCTCATGGCTGGCTGACGGCTCTGGACGCTCATGGCTGGCTGACGGCTCTGGACGCTCATGGCTGGCTGACGGCTCTGGACGCTCATGGCTGGCTGACGGCTCTGGACGCTCATGGCTGGCTGACGGCTCTGGACGCTCATTGCTCGCTGACGGCTCTGGACGCTCATGGCTCGCTGACGGCTCTGGACGCTCATGGCTCGCTGGCGGCTCTGGCAGATCCTGTCTGGTTGGCGGCTCTGGCAGATCCTGTCTGGTTGGCGGCTCTGGCAGATCCTGTCTGGTTGGCGGCTCTGGCAGATCCTGTCTGGTTGGCGGCTCTGGCAGATCCTGTCTGGTTGGCGGCTCTGGCAGATCCTGACTGACGAATGGCTCTAGCGGCTCCTGACTGACTAACGGCTCTGACGGCTCGGGACATACGGGCGGCTCTAATGGCTCGGGACAGACGGATGGCTCAGACGGCGCTGGGGAGACGGATGGCTCAGACGGCGCTGGGGAGACGGATGGCTCAGACGGCGCTGGGGAGACGGATGGCTCAGATGGCGCTGGGGAGACGGATGGCTCAGATGGCGCTGGGGAGACGGATGGCTCAGATGGCGCTGGGGAGACGGATGGCTCAGATGGCGCTGAGGAGACGGATGGCTCAGATGGCGCTGGGGAGACGGATGGCTCAGATGGCGCTGCGGAGACGGATGGCTCTGGCTGATCCTGTCTGGCGGAAGGCTTTGGCTGCTCCTGTCTGGCGGAAGGCTCTGGCTGCTCTTGTCTGGCGGAAGGCTCTAGCGGCTCCTGTCTGGCGGAAGGCTCTAGCGGCTCCTGTCTGGCGGAAGGCTCTGTAGGCTCATGGCAGACGGGCGGCTTTGAAGGCTCAATACAGACGGGCAGTTCATGCGGCGCTTGGCAGATGGACAGTTCAGGCCGGCTGAGACGCACTGTAGGCCTGGTGCGTGGTGCCGGAACTGGAGACAACCCAATCAGAGACAACCATAACCAGCTGTCTCTAATTGAGACCCAATTCAGGCAACCATAGACTTTCCTAGACACCTACACTGAACACTAAACCATATACTCTACTAAACCCCCTAAACCATACAACACCCTAGACAATACCAAAAACACACAAACTTCCCCATGTCACACCCTGACCTAACTAAAATAATAATGAAAACAAAGATAACTAAGGCCAGGGTGTGACACCAGTCAATTAGCACGGAAAGCTAGCAAAGTGGCGCGAAGCTCTCCTTCCTGAACAAACGCAGACAAAGCAACACGCCTAACGTCCCAAAAAAAATTCAATAATCTAATAAAACTATATTGAAAAAACATACTTTACGATGATATTGTCACATGTATCAAATAAAATCAAAGCCGGAGATATTAGTCGTCTATAACGACAGCTTTACAGAAGGCAATACCAGGTCACTTCTCGCGCGTTCCAGAAAACAGGAAATTGGGGTCACGTCATACAAAGAGCATTTATTCGACCTCAGATGATGTTATACACTCCATTTCTTCTCTCACTGCCTGTTGACATCTAGTGGAAGGCGTATGAAGTGCATGTATACTAATAAATATCAAGCACATTTATAGGCAGGCCCAAGAACAGAGCATCGATTTCAGATTTTCCACTTCCTGTCAGGAAGTTTGCTGCAAAATGAGTTCTGTTTTACTCACAGATATAATTCAAACGGTTTTAGAAACTAGAGCGTGTTTTCTATCCAATAGTAATAATAATATGCATATTGTACAAGCAAGAATTGAGTACGAGGCCGTTTGAAATGGGCACCTTTTATCCAGGCTACTCAATACTGCCCCTGCAGCCCAAAGAGGTTAAGGGATATATCAGTGAAGACCACCTCTTCCAGGGTAATAGGAGGCATATTTCTCTCTCTACTCAGCCAGGGGGCAGAATAATCATGTCTAAACCAATTTGGGATGGGGCGAAATGCTAGTGTTTGGAAATACTATTTAAAGTTCGGTATGGATAGGCCTCCTACGTCTTTCCTTCTTTGTAAATGTGTTCATTTTATCCGGGATCGCTTAGGTTGCCATATATCTTGAAACTGCACTATGGATTTTATCGGGTTGAATTAATTTGAGCATTCCTTTAACCTGTCTAGGATCAGCGTGGCGCTAGCGGCACTCCCCCCCCCCCCCACTGAAAAACCAGTGCCGCGAAATTCAAAAAAAATATTTTTTTAAATATTTAACTTTCACACATTAAAGTCCAATACAGCTAATGAAAGACACAGATCTTATGAATCCAGTCAACATTTCCGATTTTTAAAATGTTTTACAGGGAAGACACAATATGTAAAGATGTACATCTATTACCTAAAAACACATTAGCATATTCCACCATCTTTTATTTGTCCACCAACACCAGTAGCCATCACCAATTCGGCTAAACTAAGATATTTATAGCCCCTAACCAACAAAAAAACTCATTAGATGACAGTCTGATAACATATTTATGGTATGGGATAGGTTTTGTTAGAAAAAAGTGCATATTTCAGGTATATGGCATAGTTTACAATTGCACCCACCATCACAAATGGACTAGAATAATTACAATGAGCAACGTGTTTACCTAACTACTAATCATCAAACATTTCGTAAAAATACACAGCATACACGAATCGAAAGACACAGATCCTGTGAATACAGACAATATTTCAGATTTTCTAAGTGTCTTACAGCGAAAACACAATAAATCGTTATATTAGCTTAGCACATAGCAATTAGCAGCCCAGCATTGATTCTAGCCAAAGTGAGCGATAAAAGTCAACATCGCCAAAAGATATTAATTTTTTCACTAACCTTCTCAGAATTCTTCCGATGACACTCCTGTAACATCACATTACAACATGCATATACAGTTTGATCGAAAATGTTTATATTTAGCCACCAAAATCATGGTTAGACAATGTGAAATGTAGACAAGCTGGTAAAGAAAACGTCCTTGCGCCACTTAGACAGTGATCTACTCTTATACATAAATACTCATAAACGTGACTAAAAAATATAGGGTGGACAGGGATTGATAGACAATTTAATTCTTAATACAATTGCGTTATTACATTTTTTAATTTATCCTTACTTTTCAATACAGTTTGCGCCAAGCGAAGCTACGTCAAAAAACATGGCGTCCTAAGCCACTAAAATGTTTCGACAGAAACACGATTTATCATAATAAAAATGTCCTACCTTGAGCTGTTCTTCCATCAGTATCTTGGGCAAAGGATCCTTTCTTGGGAGAAATCGTCTTTTGGTGGAAAGCTGTCCTCTTGCCATGTGGAAATGTCAACTACGTTCGGGATGAACTGAAAAGCGTGTCCAACTTTTCACATCGTTGCAAAAATAAATGTCCCAAAATCGCACTAAACGGATATAAATTGCTATAAAACGCTTTAAATTAACTACTTTGTGATGTTTGTAACTCCTATAACGAGTGAAAAGATGACCGGAGAAATATAACAGGCTAAACTAACGCTTGGAACAGGAGAGGGTCGGTGTCTTCCACGCGCGTTACGCAGCAAGAAAAGACTTGCTAGCTAAAGGTTTTTTTCATTTGTAGGGCCTGTGAACGAGCAATCGAGCCCGTTGGAATCGTCATCACGTAAAGGCATCCAGGGGAAGACGTAAGAAGTGTCCGTATAGTCATAGCAACGACAGAGCCCTTTTAAATGACTTCAGAAAAGTGGCCAACGTTTCTCAAATCTGACTCCATGTCAGGGAAATTGCTGTAGAATGGGCTCTGTTCCACTTAGAGACAAAATTTCAACTCCTATAGAAACTATAGACTGTTTTCTATCCAATAATAATAATAATATGCATATTGTACGATCAAGGATTTTGTGGGAAGCCGTTTAAAAAATTAGCCACATTAGCATAAATAGTCTAAACAGCGCCCCCATCCCCAACAGGTTAAAGTTTCAGGCAATGGTTATATATCTACTATATATATATTTAAAATGGTACATTTTGGGATGCCCTAAGTAGAGATGGAGTCCTCCGTTGGGGTCGTGAGAGGCAGCAGGGCTGATTTGGTTAGATTCATTTTAGAACTTGAGATGAAGCTGAATCTATCGATGATCTTCAATGCTTTTGGGTGCAATTGAGATACGTTGTCTAAATATAGTAAAATATTGTCTGTGTTTAATGAGATGAAGTGATCAGTAGATTTGAGGGAAATTGGTGTTATTTCCTTCGATTGACGAATTGCCTGGGCCAGGGGTTCCATGGATAATAAGAATAGCAATGGTGAAATTGGATCGCCTTGTCTGCCGCTTCTAGTGATTCTCTGCAGCTTCTAGTGATTCTGAATGGAGCAGAGCAAATATTGCCTGTTATAACTATAGCTGAGGGATTGGAATATAGTATTTTAATAGTATTAATGAAATTGGAGCCAATTCCCATTTGTTCCAAGTCGGACTAGAGATATGACCATTCTAGTCTATAAAAATAAATATAAAATCTAAAATATAAAAATATATAAAAACTTTTTTTCCCCTTGCTCAGTTACTCACTCGCAAGTGGTGTTGAAGTATTTGGTCACTACTAGCCACTCACCAAAATCGTGGCTAGTCTCCTGACAACTACTCCACCTGCCATCGACTCCCTCCATTCTCTGTCAGCTCCCAGAATTCCATCTGCTCTGGGAGGGAAGTGATGAGTCACTCTCTGCAGCCACCATCTTAACAGTCAGAGACCTCCTCTGAAAGCACTAGAGAGAATGCCTATCAGAAATGGGCTTTCACCTATCCCTACAGACCGGCAGACATTGTAAGTAGGCCATCATTGTAAATAAGAACTTGTTCTTAACCTTTTAGGCGGGCTGTCCCGACATCGGTACACTTATGACAACATCCAGCTCAAGTGCAGGGCGCGAAATTCAAAATCAATTTTTTTTAAATATTTAACTTTCACACATTAACAAGTCCAATACAGCATTTGAAAGATAAACATCTTGTCAATCCAGCCAACATGTCCGATTTTTTAAATGTTTTACAGAGAAAACACCACATATATTTATGTTAGCTCACCACCAAATAAAAAAGAGGACAGACATTTTTCACAGCACAAGTAGGATGCAAGTAGCATGCACAAGCCAACCTAACTAACCTAGAACCAACCTAAATAACCTAGAAAAAACTACCTCAGATGACAGTCCTATAACATGTTACACAATAAATCTATGTTTTGTTCAAAAATGTGCATATTTTAGCTATAAATCAGTTTTACATTACTGCTACCATCATAGCTACAGTCAGAAATCGCACGGGAGTAGCCAGAGAAAATACAGACACCAACGTCAACTACTAATTACACATCATAAAACATTTCAGAAAAATATATGGTGGATAGCTAATGAAAGACAAAGATCTTGTGAATAGAGCTAATATTTCCGATTTTTGAAGTGTTTTACAGCGAGAACACAATATATCGTTATATTAGCTTACTACATTAGCTAGCACACAGCAGCATTGATTCTAGTCAAACGGTAGCATAGCACAGTTCGACAGATATATGAAAAAGCATCCCAAACTGGGTCCTTATCTTTGTTGATCTTCCATCAGAATGTTCTCCAAGGGGTCCTTTGTTCAGAAACGTCTTTATTTCGATCCAGAACGAACGATTTCCCTCTTGAATTAGCAAGCACACTGGCAGTGCGACGCTAACCTCTCCATCTTGACAAAATTCTTGCGTCGCATCACGTCTAAAGTCCAGAATAAATTTCAATAATATAATTAAACTATATTGAAAAAACATACTTTAGGATGATATTGTGACATGTATCAAGTAAAATCGAAGCCGGAGAATATATTCACCTATAACGACAGTTTTCCAGGAGGCAATACAAGGTCCAACTTCGCGCCTTGGAGAAAAACAATTATGGCGGTCCTCTCACTCCAAGAGGCTGTATTCAAACCCTGAACGAGATATTCAAGTCCTTTCTGCTCTCACTTCCGCATGACACCCAGAGGAAGGTGTATGACGTGTTTCTATGGTCCCAAGTGACATGCCCTTTTATAGACAAGCTCTTGAAAAGAGACCTCGCATTTGGAAATCTCACTTCCGGATAGGAAATGGGCTGCAGAAAAAGTTCTGGTTCACTTAGAGAAATAATTCAAACGGTTTAAGAAACTAGAGAGTGTTTTCTATCCAATAGAAATGATAATATGCATATTGTACGAGCAAGAATTGAGTAGGAGGCCGTTTGAAATGGCCACCTATTTTCAGGTTACTCAGTGCTGCCCCTTGCAGCCATAAGAAGTTTTAACTGACTTGCCTAGTTGAATAATGGTTAAATAAAAACAGACAGGCAGATACAGTATGTTCTTATACCTTCCCCAGCTGGGTTCTTCAGTAGATTCCTGGCCATGACTGGAGTAGGTGGGGTGCCTGTACAGGCACACATGACAGTATAACATGTAACAGTATAACATGACAATATAACACACTATTATATACAGTCAGGTCCAAAATAATTGGCACCCTTGATAAATCATACAAATACTGAGCTATATTGTATGCTAAAAGAATGGGTAAATCATATTATTTTATACTAATACAGTTGCTCAGAGAAAGAGATTTTGTTTAGATAGGGGTCAAAATTATTGGCACCCTTGTTTTCAATACTCCGGCACCCTCCCCTTGCAAGGATAATGACACTGAGACTTTTTCTAAAATGTTTGATGAGATTGGAGAACACATTGGAAGGGATCAACGAACATTCCTCCATACAGAATCTTTCCAAATTCTTAATATCCTTTGTCTGCACTTATTGACTGCCCTCTTCAATTAACACCACAGGTTTTCAATGGGGTTCAAGTCTGCAGACTGAGATGGCCATTGCAAAATGTTGATTTTGTGGTCAATTAACAATTTCTTAGGGTTATTGTCTTACTGGAAGATCCACTTGTGGCCAAGTTTCAGCCTCCTGGCAGAGTTAACCAGGTTTTTGTCCTGGTACTTGGTAAAGTTCATGATGCCGTTGACCTTAACAAGGGCCCCAGGAGCAGTGGAAGCAAAATATCCCCATAACACCAGAGATCCACCACCATATTTGACAGTGGGTATGAGGTACTTTTTCTGCATATGCATTCTTCTTTCGACACCAAACCCACCACTGGTGTGCGTGGCCGAAGACCTCTATTTCCATGTTGTCTGACCATAGAACCGGTTCCAATCCAAGTGGCACCATCATGAACTTTACCAAGTACCAGGACATTTTAGCCAAAATAAATTCACTCTCTTTTTAGCACATCAATGTCAGTTTGAAAAGTTTTCACATAATCTTTAAGCTGTTTGGTGTCCTTCTACAGTGTCCTTCTATAGTGTCCTTCTATAGTGTCCCTATCTTCTTGTCACTCATGTCAAGTATCTCCTCCGTTCCCTGCAGTTCCACTCTGAGTACATCCAGCACGGCAAGTTGGTTATTTAATGATGTCAGCAGTTTAGTTTCCAATGTTACAGTATCGGCTGGACAACAACACTGATCCTCTCTGTCTGTCGAGGAATCCCGTTGTTCACATCTCCTTTTGGCATTTGGTTGCCCAGAAACATGATCCTCTGTCATGTTTTGGTGTGTAGTATTTGTCAATAAACCCCTGGAGCTTTAACGTTTGTTTTGCGGGTCGTCCAGCTATGTTGTTATGAGCAGGTCAGTATTAGTATTATTGTGTTCTCTCTCTCTCACACACCTTTACAGTCAATTATGCCACTTCTTTGTGGATGCCCCTGGTACAGAGCACAGAACGACCGGTTGCCTAGGTAACCATTGCTGGACAACTTTTATGTCGCCATCAGTTTGTGCATGGTCCTTTGAATAGAGGGCTTTGACTAAGGTCCTGGGAGGTCTCACTGGGCAGAGGATCTCACAGGAAAACACTGTGCCGCCATTCTTCTGCATTTACGGTACACTCACTGCACAACAGATGACTTAACATTGTATTGAGAGGGTATTTAGTAAGGGAACAGATTGTGGGTGTATGGAGTGGGATGTAGGAGTAAAGTTTACTTGGGAACACTGGTGTATCGTACCCTCTTAGGAAAAAGGGTTCCAAAAGGGTTCCTTGCGGAGGGATAGGGTTCTACCAAGAACCGTTTTCATCTGAAGAATCCTTTTTGGAAGACTAGGGTTATTAGTAAAGAAAAGGGTTCTACCTGGAAGCCAAGAAGATTTCCTTGGAAGGCAAAAAGGGTTTTGTCAAGTGTGCTCCCTCTCCGGCCTCTTGGTCACCAGGCTGCTCGTTAGGGCAAACACCTGTCACCAGCAGTACGTGCATAATGACACTCACCTGGACTCCATCACCTCCTTGATCACCTGCCCTTTATATGACACTCCCTTTGGTTTCTTCCCCAGTCGTCATTGTTGCTGTTACATGTCGGTGCTGTTTGTGTTTCTTTTGTTCATTTATTAATTAAATGTATTCACTCCCTGAATTTGTACGCTGAGAGTCGGGAAGCGTCTGTTACAGGTTCTAGGGAAGAACCCTTAAAAGATAAGAGGATTCTCGGTAGAACCCTTCATAGAGGTTTCTAGGAAGAACCTTTAGATTAGAAAAGGGTTGTATTGTCATAGTTTAATTTTAAAGGCTATTAAGGCTGGTGAAACCATTTATAGAGGGTTCTAGGAATAACCCTTCATATAGGATTCTAGGTAGAACCCTCTGCAAAGAGCACCAAAAAGGGGTTCCCCTATGGAGAAAAGCCGAAGAACCCTATATGGTTTCACTTAGCACCTTTTTTTCTAAGAGTATACCACTGGCTAGAGTGCATCTCAATAGTGTAAATGTCCCTCTCATCATGTTCCTTAATGCAAGTGCAGATGAGAGGAAGCCACTTCAGACTAGAGGTAGCCTGAGTATCAGTGACACTAAGTAGACACTCATGATGCATTGATAACCAAGTGGGATGGTGGTGATTACCAGTTGTGAAGTTGTAAATACGAGTTGGATGCATTGGCGTGCAATCAGTCAGAAATCTTAACCTTTTGCTGTACTGTTACGTTCCCCAGTTTCTGTGTTGTAGTTTGTGTATTTGTGAGTGTGTATTTCAGGAAATGGCTTCCTGAAATCCCCAAGCAGCTGATTGGTCAGCCTCATTGATGATTGGCTCATTGATGATCTCTCTTTTGACGAACATATCAAGACTGTTTCAAGGACAGCTTTTTTCCATCTACGTAACATTGCAAAAATCAGAAATTTTCTGTCCAAAAATGATGCAGAAAAATTAATCCATGCATTTGTTACTTCTAGGTTAGACTACTGCAATGCTCTACTTTCCGGCTACCCGGATAAAGCACTAAATAAACTTCAGTTAGTGCTAAATACGGCTGCTAGAATCCTGATTAGAACCAAGAAATTTGATCATATTACTCCAGTGCTAGCTTCCCTACACTGGCTTCCTGTTAAGGCAAGGGCTGATTTCAAGGTTTTACTGTTAACCTATAAAGCGTTACATGGGCTTGCTCCTACCTATCTTTCCGAGTTGGTCCTGCCGTACATACCTACACGTACGCTACGGTCACAAGACGCAGGCCTCCTAATTGTCCCTAGAATTTCTAAGCAAACAGCTGGAGGCAGGGCTTTCTCCTATAGATCTCCATTTTTATGGAATGTTTGCCTACCCATGTGAGAGACGCAGACTCGGTCTCAACCTTTAAGTCTTTACTGAAGACTTATCTCTTCAGTAGGTCATATGATTGAGTGTAGTCTGGCCCAGGAGTGTGAAGGTGAACGGAAAGGCTCTGGAGCAACGAACCGCCCTTGCTGTCTCTGCCTGGCCGGTTCCCCTCCACTGGGATTCTCTACCTCTAACCCTATTACAGGGGCTGAGTCACTGGCTTACTGGGACTCTTTCATGCCGTCCCTAGGAGGGGTGCGTCACTTGAGTGGGTTGAGTTACTGACGTGATCTTCCTGTCTGGGTTGGCGTCCCCCCTTGGTTTGTGCTGTGGTGGAGATCTTTGTGGGCTATACTCGGCCTTGTCTCAGGATTGTAAGTTGGTGGTTGAAGATATCCCTCTAGTGGTGCGGGGGCTGTGCTTTGGCAAGTGGGTGGGGTTATATCCTTCCTGTTTGGCCCTGTCCGGGGGTATCATCAGATGGGGCCACAGTGTCTCCTGACCCCTCCTGTCTCAGCCTCCAGTATTTATGCTGCAGTAGTTTATGTGTCAGGGGGCTAGGGCCAGTTGGTTATATCTGGAGTACTTCTCCTGTCTTATCCAGTGTCCTGTGTGAATTTAAGTATGCTCTCTCTAATTCTCTCCTTCTCTCTTTCTTTCTCTCTCTCGGAGGTCCTGAGCCCTAGGACCATACGTCAGGACTACCGGGCATGATGACTCCTTGCTGTCCCCAGTCCGCCTGGCCTTGCTGCTGTCCCAGTTTCAACTGTTCTGCCTGCGGTTATGGAACCCCTACCTGTCCCAGACCTGCTGTTTTCAACTCTTAATTATCGGCTATGAAAAGCCAACTGACATTTATTCCTGATTATTATTTGACCCTGCTTGTCATTTATGAAGATTTTGAACATCTTGGCCATGTCCTGTTATAATCTCCACCCGGCACAGCCAGAAGAGGACTGGCCACCCCTCATAGCCTGGTTCCTCTCTAGGTTTCTTCCTAGGTTTTGGCCTTTCTAGGGAGTTTTTCCTAGCCACCGTGCTTCTACACCTGCATTGCTTGCTGTTTGGGGTTTTAGGCTGGAGAAGGAGTCTAATGGGATACAGCTGTATCCTGACAAGGAGGTGGGGTCAGGTCCAATTAGCAATCAATCAATCAAGTTTATTTTATATAGCCCTTCGTACATCAGCTAATACTTTGAGATATTAGCTGATGTACGAATAATTGGACCTGACCCCGCCCCCTTGTCAGGATACAGCTGTATCCCATTAGACTCCTTCTCCAGCTATAAAAGCCAGTGTTCTGTTGTTCAGAAGAGAGATGATTGCTGAGGAGGCTGATGGCTGTGGGTTATATACTATGTTGGTTGTTCTCAGAGGGAGATGATTAGTATGTCCTGTGTTTTTGTTTTTTTGTATAATTTGTTGCCAGTATTTTTGTAGCCGGTCCTACTAAGGTATGTCTATGACAAAAGGACTGTTTTTGATTGTGAAATTGTTTGTAATATTCTGTTTAATTTGTTCCCAGGGGGGAAGGGGAAGGCACCTAGGGAGTGCTTAGGCAAGAGGCCCGCGGGCATACATATACCCGTAGTATATTCACTGTCTAGGCACACTAGGTAAGACCTGGGTGGACCACCCCCTGTATTTTGGTTAGCGCACCAGGTGGTGCTAAGATAGATAAGAAGGTAGGAGAGGGGGCTTTGACATTAACTTTCTTTGCTTTGGTTCTGTCCAGCCCCTTTTCCCCATATTACCGTGTGAAGGAAAAAATTCCTAGTAAATGGTAAATTCTCTGCCTTTTGTCATCCTTTCTCACACCTACAGTCCCATACCTCTTTCACTTCACGAGGAGCTGAGTTGTAGCAGGGTGTTGCGTTCCCTCTTCTTAGAGGCGTGCGTAACAGTACACTTCCACCTAACGACAACCAGCCATGATAGAGAACGTCAGGGCAGATCAGCAGCCAGAGATCACCTGAGGCCAAACGAGTAATACAACCAAACTGACAGTCACAAGTTTATGAGCAAACTCAAATCTGCTTTTAGAGGGATAATACATAAAAATAGCAGTGTGCAGAAATCTGACCTCACAGTCTCTATGAATGCTGTATTGCTTTTCCTTTGTCACAGATACAAGCAGAAATGGCTTACTTAACTACTGTAGGCCTATTGAGAAGGGGCACAGTCTCAGATACAGACAAATCGATCAGTATTCTCTTTGATAGCACACACTGCCTTGTTGAATAACACAACCAAAGAGACTGGCCATTTTACTCACAGGCAGAAAACGAAACAGCACTCTTCCGTCTCTCAGACTCTTCTGTCTCTGTCTCTCGCTCTGTTCAGCTTCTGACTCTGACACTCGAGCGCCACTGCAGGGTAGCACCCCCCTGCCAGTGTCGATTATATAGAGAACACATTCACACACTGCTCCTAGTGACTGTTATTCAGAATGAGAGTCAGCAAAAATGTTGGTCAGTGGACACACAGCTCTGGTTTTGATACCATCTCTCTTTTATTTCTGTTTTTTTTTGTTCTATGTTATTTTATAGTACTATAATATTGATTACTGCTTGTTGGGATAAGAGTTTGCAAGAAAGGCATTTCACTGTACTTGTGCACGTAACACTTGAAACTGAAACTCTACATTCCAAACTTAGAAACATAGCCTTATTTGAACTGTAAAATGGCTATGGCATTTGATTGACAACAAATGAAACATTTGGTTGAATGTTACATTTGACATGTTATGCAGACTATCTATTGCCCCTTCTAAAAAAGACATATACTGTACTGTGCTGAGATACATTCATAGCTCAGCTTTTTGTTTTGTACTATATCTTAAAAATGTAATTGCTCACATGCACCGTGTTTGGGACCATATCAACAATGGACTGATAAACAAAATAGCAAGAAATTATGCTTTTTGAGTAAAATATAATTTTAAACCTCACTTCAAACTGCGCTTCAGCTCCTCTGAACTTGTAATATATTATATGTATTTTTTAAGAGGGTCTCTGGACTAGTCAGAGTTTGAGTGCCAGAGTAGACAGGCAGTCACTCAACGGGGACACGTACAGCGTACCTCGACTCTGTGTAGCTAACTGGCTAGACGAGATACGGCAGCTGTGTTCCATATTGCTGCCTTTCGCAGGTCGGAGTGTGAATTGCACATTTTGGTCACCGGACCCCTACCAAAGAAAGCGTGGGGAATAGAAAAACTTGAATTGCACCACTATCTAACTGTGTACCCCCAAAACCCACCACCCCAACCCACTACTTTGGTCCTAAACAATCCTACACCAGGGTGGCGGCCTGGGAGGATGGAACCCCTTCTCTCAAACCTTCCTGTTGATCTTCTGCACTAAAATCTCTCAAACCCAAATATTTATCTGCTGCTGCGACTACCACATATATCTGCGGTGAATTCCGTGCAACCAGTGCAGTTGATCAGCATGGCTATAAACGCAAGAAATCCAACTTTACTAATACTCATCCTCTCTGGATCTCGCTCTCTTCAGGCCTCCCAGTCGACTCACTCACCCTTGGGCTATCGTCTACTCTCTTCAGGCCTCCCAGTCGACTCACTCACCCTTGGGCTATCGTCTACTCTCTTCAGGCCTCCCAGTCGACTCACTCACCCTTGGGCTATCGTCTACTCTCTTCAGGCCTCCCAGTCGACTCACTCACCCTTGGGCTACCGTCTACTCTCTTCAGGCCTCCCAGTCGACTCACTCACCCTTGGGCTACCGTCTACTCTCTTCAGGCCTCCCAGTCGACTCACTCACCCTTGGGCTACCGTCTACTCTCTTCAGGCCTCCCAGTCGACTCACTCACCCTTGGGCTACCGTCTACTCTCTTCAGGCCTCCCAGTCGACTCACTCACCCTTGGGCTACCGTCTACTCTCTTCAGGCCTCCCAGTCGACTCACTCACCCTTGGGCTACCGTCTACTCTCTTCACTGCCTCCCAGTCGACTCACTCACCCTTGGGCTATCGTCTACTCTCTTCAGGCCTCCCAGTCGACTCACTCACCCTTGGGCTATCCTCTACTCTCTTCAGGCCTCCCAGTCGACTCACTCACCCTTGGGCTACCGTCTACTCTCTTCAGGCCTCCCAGTCGACTCACTCACCCTTGGGCTATCCTCTACTCTCTTCACTGCCTCAGCATAGGAAACTTTCTACCCCACTCCAACTCAATCTCAACCTGTCTCTCTCTCACAGGGCTCTTAGGATCCCCAGCTGCATGGACACCCCCACAGTTGATGCACAGTGCTTTCTCTGTCCCAACTGTACATTTCTCACGTTGTGGGATCTCCCTTCTACACACTGCTGCAACATGTCTGAATCCTAGGCACCTAAAGCACCGTAGTGGCTTTGGAACATAGGACCTCACAGAATAGCAAATATACCCAGGCCTTATCAGGTAGAAACTGTCAGAGATAAAAAATACAGACTGAGTATTCCCAGTCTCGCCATTGCCACCTAGTCTACGTTTCACCAAACGGCGGGCATCACAAACACTAGGAATATTTTTTTCCCCATTTGATCCCGCTCACTCATCGCTACCCCACTGATCACCCCTTTGAGAGGCACCCTGCTCTGGAGAGCAAAGCACAACACCTGTTGAGACGCGTGACTCGTAGCGCCCGCTTCCTTTGGGATAGTGGCTGCTCGAACAATTAAAATACACGTCTTCAAAAATGGAAGGCAGTCTGTTTCCACTAGTTACCAGAGCCACAAAGTCAAAATTGGCAAAATCGTAAACCTTTATGAAAATTGAAATGTGCTTTTTGGTTTAATTTAAAGTTAGGCATAAGGTTAACAGTGTGGTTAAGGTTCAGGTTAAAATTACATTTTACGAAGATCAATTGTAGAAATGGGTGGGGTATATTTTTTAGGCATACATTTTTTTTATATATATATTACTTTGTGGCTATGGTAACTGGTGACGACCAGGCAGTCGGGAGGAGTCAAGATCAGGTGGGACCATTCTAGCCAATGAGGGCGCAGATACGCGTGTGACCAGGCACAACTGTTTCCACTAGTTATCACGGCCACAAAGTCAATAAAAAATTACATTTTGCTTTTAATCTAAGGTTAGTTTTAGGCATAAGGTTAGCAGTGTGGTTAAGGTTAGGTTTACAATCAAATTTTATAGACAAATTGTAGAAATAAATGTGGTTTAAATGTGGTCACTAAAAATGACCAGGCACAACTCCGTTATAAAGTGTTTTTCTCAAAGTTGCCAGGATGTCAAGTGTTCTACTTATGTCACTACACTCATAACAAGTAATTTAGCAAATCATTACTAAACTTTTATTCAATCAAATAAGCCACACGTAGCAAATAAGCATTCTGGCTTGTAATGAACATTTACACGATTTTGTACACAAATGACTCAGGCTGTATATACAAATGATTGTATATTACAGCCTGATTAATCAGACTAGCTGTCAAATGGCACCGGTTTAAAACACAGTCTCGTTTATCCTTCGACGGGCAGCGTGCTAGAACTTAAATTGACTGAATATATTCCATTTAGTCTGTTCAAATGCATAATTTTATCAATGTATTTCATGTGAGCCCCAACTAAGGCACAATGTTTCCTAATTTGGAGTGGTTTAGCCTCCTTCGACATCCTGTTGTGTGTTGCAGGGGATCCGTCCACCATACAGGAAGAGAAGGACAGTGGAGGACTTCAACATGTTCTGCACCTTTGTATTGGCATATGCTGGCTATATCCCATATCCCCAGGAGGTGAGTAAAGAGAACCTAGGCGTAGTTGGTGTGTGTGCGTACACGTGTGGTTCTTTGTTCTGAATACTGAGGGACACTTAAGGCTGGTTTATACTTGGTCTAATGACATGTCTAGACAATTGTCACAGGGACATCATGGAAATTCTATAGTCGTCTAACATCAAACGTGTCCTTGTCCCTATGGAAAAATATCAACACAAACATGATGTGTGTGTATACACAGTGCATTGGGAAAGTATTCAGACCCCTTCCCTTTGGCAACGATTACAGCCTCAAGTCTTCTTGGGTATGACGCTACAAGCTTGGCACACCTGTATTCAGGGAGTTTCTCTCATTCTTCTCTGCAGATCCTCTCAAACTCTGCCAGGTTGGATGGTGAGAGCTGCTGCACAGCTATTTTCAGGTCTCTCCAGAGATGTTAGATCAGGTTCAAGTCCGGGTCCTGGATGGGCCACTCAAGGACATTCAGAGACTTGTCCCAAAGCCACTCCTGCGTTGTCTTGGCTGTGTGCTTAGGATCGTTGTCCTGTTGGAAGGTGAACCTTCACCACAGTCTGACTTCCTTTTTTATTATAAAAAAAACACTTTATTTTACTAGGCAAGTCAGACAACACAACACTACATAAAGAGATACCTAAGACAACAAAATAGCAAGGCGGTAACACATGACAACAACATGGTAGCAACACAACATGGTAGCAGCACAAAACATGGTACAAACATTATTGGGCACAGACAGCAGCACAAAGGGCAAGAAGGTAGAGACAACAATACATCACACAAAGCAGCTACAACTGTCCTGAGCGCTTTCATCAAGGATCTCTCTGTACTTTGCCTCGTTCATCTTTCCCTCGATCCTGACTAGTCTCCCAGTCCCTGCCACTGAAAAACATCCCCACAGCATGATGCTGCCACCACCATGCTTCACTGTAGGGATGATGCCAGGTTTCCTCCAGACGTGACGCTTGGCATTCAGAACCAAAGAGTTCAATCTTGGTTTCATCAGACCAGAGAATCTTGTTACTCATGGCCTTCTGGCAAACTCCAAGTGGCTGTCATGTGCCTTTTACTGAGTGGCTTCCGTCTGGCCACTCTACCATAAAAGCCTGATTGATGGAGTGCTGCAGAGATGGTTGTCCTTCTGGAAGGTTCTCCCATCTCCACAGAGGAACTCTGGAGCTCTGTCAGAGTGACCATCGGGTTCTTGGTCACCTCCCTAACCAAGGCTCTTCTCTGATTTCTCAGTTTGGCCGGACGGCCAGCTCTAGGAAGAGTCTTGGTGGATCCAAACTTCTTCCGTTTAAGAATGATGGAGGCCACTGTGTTCTTGGGGACCTGCAATGCTGCAGAAATGTTTTGGTACCCTTCTCCAGATCTGTGCCTCGACACAATCCTGTCTCGGAGCTCTACGGACAATTTCTTTGACCCAATGGCTTGGTTTTTGTTCTGACATGCACTGCCAACTGTGAGACCTTATAGAGGCAGGTGTGTGCCTTTCCAAATCATGTCCAATCAATTGAATTTACCACAGGTGGACTCCAATCAAGTTGTAGAAACATCTCAAGGATGATCAATGGAAACAGGATGCACCTGAGCACAATTTCGAGTCTCATAGCAAAGGGTCTGAATACTTACGTAAATAAGGTGTTTCTGTTTTTTCTTTTTAAGTTTGCAAATTTTCTTAACCTGTTTTCGCTTTGTCTTTACGGGATATTGTGTGTAGATTGATGAAGATTTTTTATTGAATCAATTTTAGAATAAGGCTGTAACGTAACAAAATGTGGAAAAAGTCAAGGGGTCTGAATACTATCCGAAGGCACTGCATATACAGTACCAGTCAACAGTTTGGACACGCCTACTCATTCCAGGGGTTTTCTGTATCTTTTCTATTTTCTACATTGTAGAATAATAATGAGGACATCCACTATGAAATAACACATATGGAATCATGTAGTAACCAAACAAATGTTAAACAAATTGTCACGCCCTGGCCTTAGTTATCTTTGTTTTCTTTATTATTTTAGTTAGGTCAGGGTGTGACATGGGGGATGTTTGTGTGTTTTTGTCTCATCTAGGGGGTTTGTATTGTCTAGGGGGTTTTGTAGAGTTCATGGGGTTGTGTTCTGTCTATCGTTGTCTCTGATTGGGAGCCATATTTAGGCAGCCATAGTCATTAGGTAGGTTGTGGGTAATTGTCTATGTGTAAGTTGCCAGTGTCAGCACTATTTGTTTTGTATAGCTTCACGGTCGTCAGTTTGTTGTTTTGTTGAGTTTGTATAGTGTCTTTTGTTTTCGTGTTCATCTTCAATAAAAGGAAGATGTATCATTATCACGTTGCGCCTTGGTCCTCTCTTTCACCCGAAGACGATCGTGACACAAATCAACATTTTATTTATATTTCAGATTCTTTAAAGTAGCGACCCTTTGCCTTGATGACAGCTTTGCACACTCTTGACATTCTCTCAACCAGCTTCATGAGGCAGTTATCTGGAATGCATTTCAATTAACAGGTGTGCATTGTTAAAAGTACATTTGTGGAATTTCTTTCCTTCTTAATGCGTTTGAGCCATTCAGTTGTGTTGTGACAAGGTAGGGATGGTATACATTTACATTTACATTTAAGTCATTTAGCAGACGCTCTTATCCAGAGCGACTTACAAATTGGTGCATTCACCTTATGGCATCCGGTGAAACAGCCACTTTACAATAGTGCATCAGATCTTTTAAGGGGGGGGGGGGGGGGGGCAGAAGGATTGCTTTATCCTAGGTATTCCTTGAAGAGGTGGGGTTTCAGGTGTCTCCGGAAGGTGGTGATTGACTCCGCTGTCCTGGCGTCGTGAGGGAGTTTGTTCCACCATTGGGGGGCCAGAGCAGCGAACAGTTTTGACTGGGCTGAGCGGGAACTGTACTTCCTCAGTGGTAGGGAGGCGAGCAGGCCAGAGGTGGATGAACGCAGTGCCCTTGTTTGGGTGTAGGGCCTGATCAGAGCCTGAAGGTACTGAGGTGCCGTTCCCCTCACAGCTCCGTAGGCAAGCACCATGGTCTTGTAGCGGATGCGAGCTTCAACTGGAAGCCAGTGGAGAGAGCGGAGGAGCGGGGTGACGTGAGAGAACTTGGGAAGGTTGAACACCAGACGGGCTGTGGCGTTCTGGATGAGTTGTAGGGGTTTAATGGCACAGGCAGGGAGCCCAGCCAGCAGCGAGTTGCAGTAATCCAGACGGGAGATGACGAGTGCCTGGATTAGGACCTGCGCCGCTTCCTGTGTGAGGCAGGGTCGTACTCTGCGGATGTTGTAGAGCATGAACCTACAGGAACGGGCCACCGCCTTGATGTTGGTGGAGAACGACAGGGTGTTGTCCAGGATCACGCCAAGGTTCTTAGCGCTCTGGGAGGAGGACACAATGGAGTTGTCAACCGTGATGGCGAGATCATGGAACGGACAGTCCTTCCCCGGGAGGAAGAGCAGCTCCGTCTTGCCGAGGTTCAGCTTGAGGTGGTGATCCGTCATCCACACTGATATGTCTGCCAGACATGCAGAGATGCGATTCGCCACCTGGTCATCAGAAGGGGGAAAGGAGAAGATTAATTGTGTGTCGTCTGCATAGCAATGATAGGAGAGACCATGTGAGGTTATGACAGAGCCAAGTGACTTGGTGTATAGCGAGAATAGGAGAGGGCCTAGAACAGAGCCCTGGGGGACACCAGTGGTGAGAGCGCGTGGTGAGGAGACAGATTCTCGCCACGCCACCTGGTAGGAGCGACCTGTCAGGTAGGACGCAATCCAAGCGTGGGCCGCGCCGGAGATGCCCAACTCGGAGAGGGTGGAGAGGAGGATCTGATGGTTCACAGTATCGAAGGCAGCCGATAGGTCTAGAAGGATGAGAGCAGAGGAGAGAGAGTTAGCTTTAGCAGTGCGGAGCGCCTCCGTGATACAGAGAAGAGCAGTCTCAGTTGAGTGACTAGTCTTGAAACCTGACTGATTTGGATCAAGAAGGTCATTCTGAGAGAGATAGCAGGAGAGCTGGCCAAGGACGGCACGTTCAAGAGTTTTGGAGAGAAAAGAAAGAAGGGATACTGGTCTGTAGTTGTTGACATCGGAGGGATCGAGTGTAGGTTTTTTCAGAAGGGGTGCAACTCTCGCTCTCTTGAAGACGGAAGGGACGTAGCCAGCGGTCAAGGATGAGTTGATGAGCGAGGTGAGGTAAGGTAGAAGGTCTCCGGAAATGGTCTGGAGAAGAGAGGAGGGGATAGGGTCAAGCGGGCAGGTTGTTGGGCGGCCGGCCGTCACAAGACGCGAGATTTCATCTGGAGAGAGAGGGGAGAAAGAGGTCAAAGCACAGGGTTGGGCAGTGTGAGCAGAACCAGCGGTGTCGTTTGACTTAGCGAACGAGGATCGGATGTCGTCGACCTTCTTTTCAAAATGGTTGACGAAGTCGTCTGCAGAGAGGGAGGAGGGGGGGGAGGGGGAGGAGGATTCAGGAGGGAGGAGAAGGTGGCAAAGAGCTTCCTAGGGTTAGAGGCAGATGCTTGGAATTTAGAGTGGTAGAAAGTGGCTTTAGCAGCAGAGACAGAAGAGGAAAATGTAGAGAGGAGGGAGTGAAAGGATGCCAGGTCCGCAGGGAGGCGAGTTTTCCTCCATTTCCGCTCGGCTGCCCGGAGCCCTGTTCTGTGAGCTCGCAATGAGTCGTCGAGCCACGGAGCGGGAGGGGAGGACCGAGCCGGCCTGGAGGATAGGGGACATAGAGAGTCAAAGGATGCAGAAAGGGAGGAGAGGAGGGTTGAGGAGGCAGAATCAGGAGATAGGTTGGAGAAGGTTTGGGCAGAGGGAAGAGATGATAGGATGGAAGAGGAGAGAGTAGCGGGGGAGAGAGAGCGGAGGTTGGGACGGCGCGATACCATCCGAGTAGGGGCAGTGTGGGAAGTGTTGGATGAGAGCGAGAGGGAGAAGGATACAAGGTAGTGGTCGGAGACTTGGAGGGGAGTTGCAATGAGGTTAGTGGAAGAACAGCATCTAGTAAAGATGAGGTCAAGCGTATTGCCTGCCTTGTGAGTAGGGGGGGAAGGTGAGAGGGTGAGGTCAAAAGAGGAGAGGAGTGGAAAGAAGGAGGCAGAGAGGAATGAGTCAAAGGTAGACATGGGGAGGTTAAAGTCACCCAGAACTGTGAGAGGTGAGCCGTCCTCAGGAAAGGAGCTTATCAAGGCATCAAGCTCATTGATGAACTCTCCAAGGGAACCTGGAGGGCGATAAATGATAAGGATGTTAAGCTTGAAAGGGCTGGTAACTGTGACAGCATGGAATTCAAAGGAGGCGATAGACAGATGGGTAAGGGGAGAAAGAGAGAATGACCACTTGGGAGAGATGAGGATCCCGGTGCCACCACCCCGCTGACCAGAAGGTCTCGGGGTGTGCGAGAACACGTGGGCAGACGAAGAGAGAGCAGTAGGAGTAGCAGTGTTATCTGTGGTGAGCCATGTTTCCGTCAGTGCCAGGAAGTCGAGGGACTGGAGGGACGCATAGGCTGAGATGAGCTCTGCCTTGTTGGCCGCAGATCGGCAGTTCCAGAGGCTACCGGAGACCTGGAACTCCACGTGGGTCGTGCGGGCTGGGACCACCAGGTTAGGGTGGGCGCGGCCACGCGGTGTGAAGCGTTTGTATGGTCTGTGCAGAGAGGAGAGAACAGGGATAGACAGACACATGGTTGACAGGCTACAGAAGAGGCTACGCTAATGCAAAGGAGATTAGAATGACAAGTGGGCTACACGTCTCGAATGTTCAGAAAGTTAAGCTTACGTTGCAAAAAATAAGAATAACATACAAGATCTTATTGACTAAAATGATATAGTGCTGCTGGCTGGTGAAGTAGCCTGGCTAGCAGTGGCTACGTTGTTGAAAGTGAAGCTGGCTAGGTAACCTCGACAATTTCACTAAATTTCTCTAAACTACACAATTATCATGGATACAAGGACAGGAAAGACAACTAGCTAACACTACGCTAATCAAGTCGTTCCGTTGAAATGTAAGTTTCTACAGTGCTGCTATTCGGTAGAAGTTGGCTAGCTAGCAGTGTTGGCTAGGTAGGAGGACGGCAGCGCGGCAGGCGAAAAATAGCTGGCTAGCTAACCGATAATTACTCAAAGCTACACAATTATCTTAGATAAAAAGATAGCAAAGAAAACTATGTAGCTAGCTAACACTACACAAGTCAAGTCGTTCCGTTGTAATGTAATCGTTTCTACAGTGCTGCTAATCGGTGGCTAGCTGGCTAGCTAGCAGGGTTGACTACGTTACGTTAGGGCGAGAATACCTGGCTAGCGAACCTCAGCGAACCTTGATAACTACACAATTATCACCGATACAAAGACGGCTATGTAGCCAGCTAAGTAGCTAGCTAAGATCGAACAAATACAAATCAAAGATAGCAAAGACAACTGTGTAGTCAGCCAACACTACACTGATCAAGTCGTTCCGTTGTAATGCACTCGTTTCGACAATGCTGCTATTCGGTGGGAAGCTGGCTAGCTAGCAGTGTTTGGCTACGTTGCGTTACGTTAGGGCGAAAATAGCTGGCTGGCGAACCTCAATAACTACACAATTATGTTTGATGCAAAGACGGCTATGTAGCTAGCTAAGATCAAACAAATCAAACCGTTGTACTGTAGTGAAAATGAAAATCAGACCGTTGTACTATAATGAAATGTAATGAAAAGTTTATACTACTATTCGGTAGACGGTGGACGTTTGCTAGCTGCTGGGCAGATAGCAGTGTGGACTACGATAGACGACGGAATACGATAATTACGCAATTATCTTTTATACACAGACGGCTAAGTAGCTAGCTAAGAAGAAATTGCTAAGGTTAGACAAATTAACCGTTGTACTATAATGAAATGTAATGAAAATGAAATGAAAATTTATACTACCTGCAGAGCGAATGCAAATGCGACCGCTCGCTCCAAACCGGATGTTGCTATACAGAAGAAAGCCCTATTTAGTAAAAGATCAAGTCCATATTATGGCAAGAATAGCTCAAATAAGCAAAGAGAAATGACAGTCGATCATTACTTTAACCTCTCTTGTGTACGTGAGACGTTAGCGTCCCACCTCTTCAACAGCCAGTGAAACTGCTGGGCGCCAAATTCAAATACAGTAAAATACTCATTATAAAAATTCAGAAAACAAAACATATTTTACATAGGTTTAAAGATTTACTGCTTGTGAATCCAACCATGGTGTCAGATAAAAAATAAAATAAAAAAAAAACGGCAAAAGCATACCTTACGATTATTTGAGAACATAGCCCACTAGACACATCATTACAAACAGTAACCAGCCAAGTAGAAGTGTTACACAAGTCAGAAATAGAGATAAAATTAATCCCTTACCTTTGATGATCTTCATATGGTTGCACTCAGCAGACATTCATTTACTCAATAAATGTTCCTTTTGTTCGATAAAGTCTCTTTATATCCAAAAACCTCCGTTTTGTTTGCGCGTTTTCTTCAGTAATCCACAGGCTCAAACGCAGTCAAAACAGGCAGACAAAAAAATTACAATTGTATCCGTAAAGTTCATAGAAACATGTCAAACAATGTTTATATTCAATCCTCAGGTTGTTTTTAGCCTAAATAATCAATAATATTTCAACCGGACAATGACGTCGTCAATTTAAAAGGTAAACAAGAAAGGCACTCTCGGTCTCGCGCATGAAAAAGCTCTGTGACACTTTAGGGTCCACTCATTCAGACTGCTCTTACTTCCTCATTTATCAGAATACAAGCCTGAAACAATTTCTAAAGACTGTTGACAACTAGTGGAAGGCATAGAAACTGCAATTTGAATCCTAAATCAATGGATACTGTTATGGCATTGAATAGAAAACTACAAAACCCCAAAAAAAACGACTTCCTGAATGGATTTTTCTCAGGTTTTTGCATGCCAAATCAGTTCTGTTATACTCACAGAAACTATTTTAACTGTTTTGGAAACTTTTGAGTGTTTTCTATCCAAATCTACCAGTTATATGCATATCATATCTTCTGGGCCCGAGAAGCAGGCAGTTTAATTTGGGCATGCATTTCATCCAAAATTCCAAATGCTGCCCCCTACCCTAGAGAAGTTAAGACATGAATGTCAGTCAATCCGGAAAATTTCAAGAACTTTGAAAGTTTCTTCAAGTGCAGTCGCAAAAACCATCAAGCGCTGTGATGAAACTGACTCTCATGAGGACCGCCACAGGAATGGAAGACCCAGAGTTACCTCTGCTGCAGAGGATAAGTTCATTAGAGTTACCAGCCTCAGAAATTGCAGCCCAAATAAATGCTTCATTGTTTAAGTAACAGACACATCTCAACTGTTCAGAGGAGACTGCATGAATCAGGCCTTCATGGTCAAATTGCTGCAAAGAAACCACTACTAAAGGACACCAATAATAAGAAGAGACTTGCTTGGGCCAAGAAACACGAACAATGGACATTAGACCAGTGGAAATCTGTCCTTTGGTCTGATCAATCCAAATTTGAGATTTTTGGTTCCAACCTCCGTGTCTTTGTGAGACGCAGAGTAGGTGAACGGATGATCTCCGCATGTGTGGTTCCCACCGTGAAGCATGGAGGAGGAGGTGTTGGGGTGCTTTGCTGGTGACACTGATTTTTATTTAGAATTCAAGACACACTTAACCAGCAAGGCTACCACAGCATTCTGCAGTGATATGCCGTCCCATCTGGTTTGCGCTTAGTAGGACGATCATTTGTTTTTCAACAGGACAATGACCCAACACACCTCCAGGCTGTGTAAGGGCTATTTGACCAAGAAGGAGAGTGATGGAGTGCTGCATCAGATGACCTGACCTCCACAATCCACCGACCTCAACCCAATTGAGATGGTTTGGGATGAGTTGGATCGCAGAGTGAAGGAAAAGCAGCCAACAAGTGCTAAGCATATGTGGGAACTCCTTCAAGACTGTTGGAAAAGCATTCCAGGTGAAGCTGGTTGAGAGAATGCCAATAATGTGCAAAGCTGTCATCAAGGCAAAGGGTGGCTATTTGAAGAATCTAAAATATAACATATGTTTTGATTTGTTTAACACTTAATATTTTTTTTTACCTCATTACATTTTTTTAATGTAACCTTTATTTAACTAGGCAAGTCAGTTAAGAACAAATTCTTATTTACAATGACAGCCTACCACGGCCAAACCCAAACGACGCTGGGCCAATTGTGCGCTGCCCTATGGGACTCCCAATCACGGCCGGATGTAATGCAGCTTGGATTCGAACCAGGTACTGCAGTGACGCCTCTTGCATCTTAGACCACTGCGCCAGTTGGGACCATCATTACATAGTTCTGATGTCTTCACTTTTATTCTACAATGTAAAACATATAGAAAAACCATTGAATGAGTGTGTGTCCAAACTTTTGACTGGTACTGTGTACATACATACACACATACACAACTTTTTCCATATTTTGTTACGTTACAGCCTTATTCTAAAATGGGTCACTTTTTTTTGTTATGTACAAATCAAAATCAAATCAAATCAAGTTTATTTTATATAGCCCTTCGTACATCAGCTGATATCTCAAAGTGCTGTACAGAAACCCAGCCTAAAACCCCAAACAGCAAGCAATGCAGGTGTAGAAGCACGGTGGCTAGGAAAAACTCCCTAGAAAGGCCAAAACCTAGAAAGAAACCTAGAGAGGAACCAGGCTATGAGGGGTGGCCAGTCCTCTTCTGGCTGTGCCGGGTGGAGATTATAACAGAACTATGCCAAGATGTTCAAAATATTCATAAGTGACAAGCATGGTCAAATAATAATCATGAATAATTTTCAGTTGGCTTTTCATAGCCGATCATTAAGAGTTGAAAATAGCAGGTCTGGGACAGGTGGCGGTTCCATAACCGCAGGCAGAACAGTTGAAACTGGAATAGCAGCAAGGCCAGGTGGACTGGGGACAGCAAGGAGTCATCATGCCTGGTAGTCCTGACGTATGGTCCTAGGGCTCAGGTCCTCCGAGAGAGAGAAAGAAAGAGAGAATTAGAGAGAGCCAAGATTTTCAAAATGTTCATAAATGACAAGCAGGGTCAAATAATAATCAGGAAGAAATATCAGTTGGCTTTTCATAGCCGATCATTAAGAGTTGAAAACAGCAGGTCTGGGACAGGTAGGGGTTCCATAACTGCAGGCAGAACAGCTGAAACTGGAATAGCAGCAAGGCCAGGTGGACTGGGGACAGCAAGGAGTCATCATGCCCGGTTTGCCGTGACGTATGGTCCTAGGGCTCAGGTTCTCCGAGAGAGAGAAAGAAAGAGAGAACGAGAGAATTAGAGAGCATACTTAAATTCACACAGGACACTGGATAAGATAGGAGAAGTACTCCAGGTATAACCAACTGACCCTAGCCCCCCGACACATAAACTACTGCAGCATAAATACTGGAGGCTGAGACAGGAGGGGTCAGGAGACACTGTGGCCCCATCAGAAGAAACCCCCGGACAGGGCCAAACAGGAAGGATATAACCCCACCCACTTTGCCAAAGCACAGCCCCCACACCACTAGAGGGATATCTTCAACCACCAACTTACAATCCTGAGACAAGGCCGAGTATAGCCCACAAAGATCTCCACCACAGCACAAACCAAGGGGGGGCGCCAACCCAGACAGGAAGATCACGTCAGTAACTCAACCCACTCAAGTGACGCACCCCTCCCAGGGACGGCATGAAAGAGCACCAGTAAGCCAGTGACTCAGCCCCTGTAATAGGGTTAGAGGCAGAGAATCCCAGTGGAGAGAGGGGAACCGGCCAGGCAGAGACAGCAAGGGCGGTTCGTTGCTCCAGAGCCTTTCCGTTCACCTTCACACTCCTGGGCCAGACTACACTCAATCATATGACCTACTGAACAGATAAGTCTTCAGTAAAGACTTAAAGGTTGAGACCGAGTCTGCGTCTCTCACATGAGTAGGCAGACCGTTCCATAAAAATGGAGATCTATAGGAGAAAGCCCTGCCTCCCGCTGTTTGCTTAGAAATTCTAGGGACATTTAGGAGGCCTGCGTCTTGTGACCGTAGCGTACGTGTAGGTATGTACGGCAGGACCAACTCGGAAAGATAGGTAGGAGCAAGCCCATGTAATGCTTTATAGGTTAACAGTACCTTGAAATCAGCCCTTGCCTTAACAGGAAGCCAGTGTAGGGAAGCTAGCACTGGAGTAATATGATCAAATTTCTTGGTTCTAGTCAGGATTCTAGCAGCCGTATTTAGCACTAACTGAAGTTTATTTAGTGCTTTATCCGGGTAGCCGGAAAGTAGAGCATTGCAGTAGTCTAACCTAGAAGTAACAAATGCATGGATTAATTTTTCTGCATCATTTTTGGACAGAAAATTTCTGATTTTTGCAATGTTACGTAGATGGAAAAAAGCTGTCCTTGAAACAGTCTTGATATGTTCGTCAAAAGAGAGATCAGGGTCAAGAGTAACGCCGAGGTCCTTCACAGTTTTATTTGAGACGACTTTACAACCATCAAGATTAATTGTCAGATTTAACAGAAGATCTCTTTGTTTCTTGGGACCTAGAACAAGCATCTCTGTTTTGTCCGAGTTTAAAAGTAGAAAGTTTGCAGCCATCCACTTCCTTATGTCTGAAACACAGGCTTCTAGCGAGGGCAATTTTGGGGCTTCACCATGTTTCATTGAAATGTACAGCTGTGTGTCATCCGCATAGCAGTGAAAGTTAACATTATGTTTTCGAATAACATCCCTAAGAGGTAAAATATATAGTGAAAACAATAGTGGTCCTAAAACGGAACCTTGTGGAACACCGAAATGTACAGTTGATTTGTCAGAGGACAAACCATTCACAGAGACAAACTGATATCTTTCCGACAGGTAAGATCTAAACCAGGCCAGAACTTGTCCGTGTAGACCAATTTGGGTTTCCAGTCTCTCCAAAAGAATGTGGTGATCGATGGTGTCAAAGGCAGCACTAAGGTCTAGTAGCACGAGGACAGATGCAGAGCCTCGGTCTGACGCCATTAAAAGGTCATTTACCACCTTCACAAGTGCAGTCTCAGTGCTATGATGGGGTCTAAGACCAGACTGAAGCATTTCGTATACATTGTTTGTCTTCAGGAAGGCAGTGAGTTGCTGCGCAACAGCTTTTTCTAAAGTTTTTGAGAGGAATGGAAGATTCGATATAGGCCAATAGTTTTTTATATTTTCTGGGTCAAGGTTTGGCTTTTTCAAGAGAGGCTTTATCACTGCCACTTTTAGTGAGTTTGGTACACATCCGGTGGATAGAGAGCCGTTTATTATGTTCAACATAGGAGGGCCATGCACAGGAAGCAGCTCTTTCAGTAGTTTAGTAGGAATAGGATCCAGTATGCAGCTTGAAGGTTTAGAGGCCATGATTATTTTCATCATTGTGTCAAGAGATATAGTACTAAAACACTTAAGTTTCTCTCCCGATCCCAGGCCCTGGCAGAGTTGTGCAGACTCAGGACAGCTAAGCCCTGGAGGAATATGCAGATTTAAATAGGAGTCCGTAATTTGCTTTCTAATGATCATGATTTTTTCCTCAAAGAAGTTCATGAATTTATTACTGCTGAAGTGAAAGCCATCCTCTCTTGGGGAATGCTGCATTTTAGTTAGCTTTGCAACAGTATCAAAAATAAATTTTGGATTGTTCTTATTTTCCTCAATTAAGTTGGAAAAGTAGGATGATCGAGCAGCAGTGAGGGCTCTTCGGTACTGCACGGTACTGTCTTTCCAAGCTAGTCGGAAGACTTCCAGTTTGGTGTGGCGCCATTTCCGTTCCAATTTTCTGGAAGCTTGCTTCAAAGCTCGGGTATTTTCTGTATACCAGGGAGCTAGTTTCTTATGACAAATGTTTTTCGTTTTTAGGGGTGCAACTGCATCTAGGGTATTGCGCAAGGTTAAATTGAGTTCCTCAGTTAGGTGGTTAACTGATTTTTGTCCTCTGACGTCCTTGGGTAGGCAGAAGGAGTCTGGAAGGGCGTCAATAAATTTTTGTGTTGTCTGAGAATTTATAGCACGACTTTTGATGCTCCTTGGTTGGGGTCTGAGCAGATTATTTGTTGCGATTGCAAACGTAATAAAATGGTGGTCCGACAGTCCAAGATTATGAGGAAAAACATTAAGACCTACAACATTTATTCCATGGGACAAAACTAGGTCCAGAGTATGACTGTGGCAGTGAGTAGGTCCAGAGACATGTTGGACAAAACCCACTGAGTCGATGATGGCTCCGAAAGACTTTTGGAGTGGGTCTGTGGACTTCTCCATATAAATATTAAAATCACCAAAAATTAAAATATGATCTGCTATGACTACAAGGTCTGATAGGAATTCAGGGAACTCAGAGAGGAACGCTGTATATGGCCCAGGAGGCCTATAAACAGTAGCTATAAAAAGTGATTGAGTAGGCTGCATAGATTTCATGACTAGAAGCTCAAAAGACGAAAACGTCATTTTTTTTTTTGTAAATTGAAATTTGCTATCGTAAATGTTAGCAACACCTCCGCCTTTGCGGGATGCACGGGGGATATGGTCACTAGTGTAACCAGGAGGTGAGGCCTCATTTAACACAGTAAATTCATCAGGCTTAAGCCATGTTTCAGTCAGGCCAATCACATCAAGATTATGATCAGTGATTAGTTCATTGACTATAACTGCCTTTGAAGTGAGGGATCTAACATTAAGTAACCCTATTTTGAGATGTGAGGTATCACGATCTCTTTCAATAATGGCAGGAATTGAGGAGGTCTTTATCCTAGTGAGATTGCTAAGGCGAACACCGCCATGTTTAGTTTTGCCCAACCTAGGTCGAGGCACAGACACAGTCTCAATGGGGATGGCTGAGCTGACTACACTGACTGTGCTATTGGCAGACTCCACTAAGCTGGCAGGTTGGCTAACAGCCTGCTGCCTGGCCTGCACCCTATTTCATTGTGGAGCTAGAGGAGTTAGAGCCCTATCTATGTTAGTAGATAAGATGAGAGCACCCCTCCAGCTAGGATGGAGTCCGTCACTCCTCAGCAGGTCAGGCTTGGTCCTGTTTGTGGGTGAGTCCCAGAAAGAGGGCCAATTATCTACAAATTCTATCTTTTGGGAGGGGCAGAAAACAGTTTTCAACCAGCGATTGAGTTGTGAGACTCTGCTGTAGAGCTCGTCACTCCCCCTAACTGGGAGGGGGCCAGAGACAATTACTCGATGCCGACACATCTTTCTAGCTGATTTACACGCTGAAGCTATGTTGCGCTTGGTGATCTCTGACTGTTTCATCCTAACATCGTTGGTGCCGACGTGGATAACAATATCTCTATACTCTCTACACTCACCAGTTTTAGCTTTAGCCAGCACCATCTTCAGATTAGCCTTAACGTCGGTAGCCCTGCCCCCTGGTAAACAGTGTATGATCGCTGGGTGATTCGTTTTAAGTCTAATACTGCGGGTAATGGAGTCGCCAATGACTAGGGTTTTCAATTTGTCAGAGCTAATGGTGGGAGCCTTCGGCGTCTCAGACCCCGTAACGGGAGGAGTAGAGACAAGAGAAGACTCGGCCTCAGACTCCGACTCGCTACTCAATGGGGAAAACCGGTTGAAAGTTTCTGTCGGCTGAATGAGCGACACCGGTTGAGCATTCCAACAGCATTTCCCTCCAGAAGCCATGAGAAAGTTGTCCGGCTGCGGGGACTGTGCGGGGGGTTTATACTAACGTTACTATCTGTACTTACTGGTGGCACAGACGCTGTTTCTTCCTTTCCTACACTGAAATTACCCTTGCCTAACTATTGCGTCTGAAGCTGGGCTTGCAACACAGCTATCCTCGCCGTAAGGCGATCGTTCTCCTGTATATTATGAGTACAGCGAATGCAATTAGAAGACATCATGTTAACCTGTTGGGGATGGGGGCGCTGTTTAGACTATTTATGCTAATTTGGCTAATTTTTTAAACGGCTTCCCACAAAATCCTTGATCGTACAATATGCATATTATTATTATTATTGGATAGAAAACAGTCTATAGTTTCTATAGGAGTTGAAATTTTGTCTCTAAGTGGAACAGAGCCCATTCTACAGCAATTTCCCTGACATGGAGTCAGATTTGAGAAATGTTGGCCACTCTTCTGAAGTCAGTTAAAAGGGCACTGTCGTTGCTATGACTATACGGACACTTCTTACGTCTTCCCCTGGATGCCTTTACGTGATGACGATTCCAATGGTGTCGATTGCGCGTTCACAGGCCCTATAAATCAAAAAACCCTGTAGGTAGGAGCTCCTTTGCAGCTGCGTAATGCGCGTGGAGGACATCGACCTGCTATTTTTCCAAGCGTTAGTTTAGCCTGTTATATTTCTCCGGTCATCTTTTCACTCGTTATAGGAGTTAAAAACATCATAAGGTAGTTAATTTAAAGCGTTTTATAGCAATTTATATCCGTTTAGTGCGATTTTGGGACATTTATTTTTGCAACGATGTGAAAAGTTGGGCACGCTTTTCAGTTCATCCCGAACGCAGTTGACATTTCCACATGGCAAGAGGACAGCTTTCCACCAAAAGACGATTTCTCCCAAGAAAGGATCCTTTGCCCAAGATACTGATGGAAGAACAGCTCAAGGTAGGACATTTTTATTATGATAAATCGTGTTTCTGTCGAAACATTTTAGTGGCTTAGGACGCCATGTTTTTTGACGTAGCTTCGCTTGGCGCAAACTGTATTGAAAAGTAAGGATAAATTAAAAAATGTAATAACGCAATTGTATTAAGAATTAAATTGTCCATCAATCCCTGTCCACCCTATATTTTTTAGTCACGTTTATGAGTATTTATGTATAAGAGTAGATCACTGTTTAACCTGTTGGGGATGGGGGCGCTGTTTAGACTATTTATGCTAATGTGGCTAATTTTTTAAACGGCTTCCCACAAAATCCTTGATCGTACAATATGCATATTATTATTATTATTGGATGGAAAACAGTCTATAGTTTCTATAGGAGTTGAAATTTTGTCTCTAAGTGGAACAGAGCCCATTCTACAGCAATTTCCCTGACATGGAGTCAGATTTGAGAAATGTTGGCCACTTTTCTGAAGTCAGTTAACCTCTTGGAACTATAGGGGGTGCTGTTCCGCATTAGCATATTTGTGTCTCCAAATTAAACTGCCTCGTGCTAAATTCTTGATCGTACAATATGCATATTATTGTTATTATTGGATAGAAAACACCTTCTAGTTTCTATAGAAGTTGAAATTTTGTCTCTGAGTTGTACAGAACAATTTCTACAGCACTTTTCATGACAGGGTTCAGATTTCAATTTTTTTTACCTCTGATCTGGGGTCTGTTTTTAAGGCGACAGTGAATGCTATGAAGAAACCGACACTGCCTACGTCTTCCTCTGGGTGTCTGTACGTCATCACGCTTTCAATGGAATCGATGGGATATTCACAGCCAGTATAAAAGACCAAAATGTATAGAGACCGCCCTTTCTCGTCGTGCGCCTGAAGCGTGAAGGGCATCGGACCTGCCTCGTTCCAAATCGTTTTCTAACCAGCAATATTTCTCCGGTCATGTTTTTACTCGTTCTAGGTGTTAAAAACATCATAATGTAGTTAATTTTAACCGTTTTATAGCAATTTATATCCGTTTAGTGCGATTTAGAGGAATTTATTTGTTGTGCACTCTGAAACTTTGGACACGTTTTGGGGTGTCGGTCGTTGGTGGTGGACATTTCGAAGGACAGAGGACATCTATCGACCAAAAGACGTTTATAACATAGAAAGGATACATTGCCCAAGAATCTGATGGAAGAACAGCTCAAAGTAAGCAATATTTAATATGATAAATCGTGTTTCTGTCGAAATATTTTAAACGCACATTTCGCCATTTTGTTTGGTATAGCTTCACTTGGCGAACCCTGTATTGAAAAGTAAGGATAATTTTAAAAATGTAAATCAGCGGTTGCATTAAGAACTAATTTGTCTTTCGATTCCTGTAAACCCTGTATTTTTTAGTCAAGTATATGATTAGCTATTAATTAAACTAGATCACTCTGAAAGATGGCGACCGACATTTTCAGGCTTGTTTTGCTACTATTTTCATTGTGTAACCACGGTTTTGTATGGCTAAATATGCACCTTTTCGAACAAACTGTATATGTATATTGTAAAATGATGTTACAGGAGTGTCATCGGAAGAATTCTGAGAAGGTTAGTGAAAAAATTAATATCTTTTGGCGATGTTGACTTTTATCGCTCACTTTGGCTAGAATCAATGCTGGGCTGCTAATTGCTATGTGCTAAGCTAATATAACGATTTATTGTGTTTTCGCTGTAAGACACTTAGAAAATCTGAAATATTGTCTGTATTCACAGGATCTGTGTCTTTCGATTCGTGTATGCTGTGTATTTTTACGAAATGTTTGATGATTAGTAGTTAGGTAAACACGTTGCTCATTGTAATTATTCTAGTCCATTTGTGATGGTGGGTGCAATTGTAAACTATGCCATATACCTGAAATATGCACTTTTTTCTAACAAAACCTATCCCATACCATAAATATGTTATCAGACTGTCATCTAATGAGTTTTTTTGTTGGTTAGGGGCTATAAATATCTTAGTTTAGCCGAATTGGTGATGGCTACTGGTGTTGGTGGACAAATAAAAGATGGTGGATTATGCTAATGTGTTTTTAGGTAATAGATGTACATCTTTACATATTGTGTCTTCCCTGTAAAACATTTTAAAAATCGGAAATGGTGGCTTTATTCACAAGATCTGTATCTTTCATCTGGTGTCTTGGACTTGTGATTTAATGATATTTAGATGCTACTATCTACTTGTGAAGCTATGCTAGGCTATGCTAAACAGTGTGTGGGGGGTGGGGGGTGCTCCCGGATCCGGGTTTCTGAGGCAGTAGAAGTTAAAAGGGCACTGTCGTTGCTATGACTATACGGACACTTCTTACGTCTTCCCCTGGATGCCTTTACGTGATGACGATTCCAACGGGCTCGATTGCGCGTTCACAGGCCCTACAAATGAAAAAACTCTGAAGCTAGTCATTCTTTGGGAGCTGCGTAACGCGCGTGGAAGACACCGACCCTCTCCTGTTCCAAGCGTTAGTTTAGCCTGTTATATTTCTCCGGTCATCTTTTCACTCGTTATAGGAGTTACAAACATCACAAAGTAGTTAATTTAAAGCGTTTTATAGCAATTTATATCCGTTTAGTGCGATTTTGGGACATTTATTTTTGCAACGATGTGAAAAGTTGGGCACGCTTTTCAGTTCATCCCGAACGTAGTTGACATTTCCACATGGCAAGAGGACAGCTTTCCACCAAAAGACGATTTCTCCCAAGAAAGGATCCTTTGCCCAAGATACTGATGGAAGAACAGCTCAAGGTAGGACATTTTTATTATGATAAATCGTGTTTCTGTCGAAACATTTTAGTGGCTTAGGACGCCATGTTTTTTGACGTAGCTTCGCTTGGCGCAAACTGTATTGAAAAGTAAGGATAAATTAAAAAATGTAATAACGCAATTGTATTAAGAATTAAATTGTCTATCAATCCCTGTCCACCCTATATTTTTTAGTCACGTTTATGAGTATTTATGTATAAGAGTAGATCACTGTCTAAGTGGCGCAAGGACAAATTCTGACCAGCTGAGTTACATTTCACATTGTCTAACCATGATTTTGGTGGCTAAATATAAACATTTTCGATCAAACTGTATATGCATGTTGTAATGTGATGTTACAGGAGTGTCATCGGAAGAATTCTGAGAAGGTTAGTGAAAAAATTAATATCTTTTGGCGATGTTGACTTTTATCGCTCACTTTGGCTAGAATCAATGCTGGGCTGCTAATTGCTATGTGCTAAGCTAATATAACGATTTATTGTGTTTTCGCTGTAAGACACTTAGAAAATCTGAAATATTGTCTGTATTCACAGGATCTGTGTCTTTCGATTCGTGTATGCTGTGTATTTTTACGAAATGTTTGATGATTAGTAGTTAGGTAAACACGTTGCTCATTGTAATTATTCTAGTCCATTTGTGATGGTGGGTGCAATTGTAAACTATGCCATATACCTGAAATATGCACTTTTTTCTAACAAAACCTATCCCATACCATAAATATGTTATCAGACTGTCATCTAATGAGTTGTTTTGTTGGTTAGGGGCTATAAATATCTTAGTTTAGCCGAATTGGTGATGGCTACTGGTGTTGGTGGACAAATAAAAGATGGTGGATTATGCTAATGTGTTTTTAGGTAATAGATGTACATCTTTACATATTGTGTCTTCCCTGTAAAACATTTTAAAAATCGGAAATGTTGACTGGATTCATAAGATCTGTGTCTTTCATTAGCTGTATTGGACTTTAATGTGTGAAAGTTAAATATTTTAAAAAAATATTTTTTTTGAATTTCGCGGCACTGGTTTTTCAGTGGGGGGGGGGGGGGGGGGGTGCCGCTAGCGCCACGCTGATCCTAGACAGGCTAAGTGGCGCAAGGACTTTTTCTTTACCAGCTTGTCTACATTTCACATTGTCTAACCATGATTTTGGTGGCTAAATATAAACATTTTCGATCAAACTGTATATGCATGTTGTAATGTGATGTTACAGGAGTGTCATCGGAAGAATTCTGAGAAGGTTAGTGAAAAAATTAATATCTTTTGGCGATGTTGACTTTTATCGCTCACTTTGGCTAGAATCAATGCTGGGCTGCTAATTGCTATGTGCTAAGCTAATATAACGATTTATTGTGTTTTCGCTGTAAGACACTTAGAAAATCTGAAATATTGTCTGTATTCACAGGATCTGTGTCTTTCGATTCGTGTATGCTGTGTATTTTTACGAAATGTTTGATGATTAGTAGTTAGGTAAACACGTTGCTCATTGTAATTATTCTAGTCCATTTGTGATGGTGGGTGCAATTGTAAACTATGCCATCTACCTGAAATATGCACTTTTTTCGAACAAAACCTATCCCATACCATAAATATGTTATCAGACTGTCATCTAATGAGTTTTTTTGTTGGTTAGGGGCTATAAATATCTTAGTTTAGCCGAATTGGTGATGGCTACTGGTGTTGGTGGACAAATAAAAGATGGTGGATTATGCTAATGTGTTTTTAGGTAATAGATGTACATCTTTACATATTGTGTCTTCCCTGTAAAACATTTTAAAAATCGGAAATGTTGACTGGATTCACAAGATCTGTGTCTTTCATTAGCTGTATTGGACTTTAATGTGTGAAAGTTAAATATTTTAAAAAAATATTTTTTTTGAATTTCGCGGCACTGGTTTTTCAGTGGGGGGGGGGGGGGTGTGCCGCTAGCGCCACGCTGATCCTAGACAGGTTAATGTTACTACTTAGCTTCGGCTGTTGAAGGTGCTGACGAACCATGTCCAGATAAAGCGTCCGGAGTGAAAAAGTTGAATGAGGGAAAAAAGTTGTGATGGGAAAACAAAAAATATAAACGGTAATTAAAAAGAAGAAAAAAACGTAAAGTTGTCAGCTAGCAAAGCAAAGCTAGCAAAGTAAAGTTGGCAACAAAACGCACAGCAACACGTCTGCAAATGTACACACCATAATGACATAGCGACAATGGGTTTTGGAATTTTTTGCAAATTTGTTACAGGCCCACCCACTAAGCAGTCAATCAGAATGTGTTTTTCCTCACAAAATGGCTATATTACAGACAGAAATACTCCTCAGCACCCCACTCCCCCTCAGGTGACCCCGCAAGTGAAGAAGCCGGATGTGGAGGTCCTGGGGTGGTGTGGTTACATGTCGTCTGCGGTTGTGAGGCCAGTTGGGTGTACTGCCAAATCCTCTATAACGACGCTGGAGGCAGCTTATGGTAGAGAAATGAACATTGAGTTATCTGTCAACAGCTCTGGTGGACATTCCTGCAGTCAGCATGCCAATTGGACGCTCCCTCAAAACTTGAGACATCTGTGGCATTGTGTTGTGAGAAAAAATTGCGCATTTTTAAATTGGCCCTTTTATTTTCCACACCACTAGCTGCACCTGTGTAATGATCATGCTGTTTAATCAGCTTCTTGATATGCCTCACCTGTCAGGTGGATGGATTATCTTGGCAAAGGAGAAATGCTCACTAACAGGATGTAAACACATTTGTGCACAAAATGTGAGAGAAGCTTTTGTTGCGTCTGGGTCTTTTATTTCAGCTATAATAAATAAAAGTGTTCATTGTTCATTCAGTATTGTTGCAATTGTCATTATTACAAAAATGTGTGTGTGTGTATGATATATATATATATATACATCTTTTTTTTAATAAATCGGCTGATTAATCGGTATCGGCTTTTTTGTCCTCCAATAATCGGTATCGGTATCGGCGTTGAAAAATCACAATCGGTCGACCTCTACTCTCCATACTCATCCCAGACCCTAGCCCTGTGCTTCTTTGGCCCCTAGACTCTTTCCCCAACCCTCTCTGTAGTGTTCACAGATTTGAAAGGAATGGATAGAATGAACAAATCTGGTGATGGCACCACCTAGCCTTCCAACAGGCTGAATGGAGCTTCTGTCACCACCTAGCCTTCCAACAGGCTGAATGGAGCTTCTGTCACCACCTAGCCTTCCAACAGGCTGAATGGAGCTTCTGTCACCACCTAGCCTTCCAACAGGCTGAATGGAGCTTCTGTCACCACCTAGCCTTCCAACAGGCTGAATGGAGCTTCTGTCACCACCTAGCCTTCCAACAGGCTGAATGGAGCTTCTGTCACCACCTAGCCTTCCAACAGGCTGAATGGAGCGTCTGTCACCACCTAGCCTTCCAACAGGCTGAATGGAGCTTCTGTCACCACCTAGCCTTCCAACAGGCTGAATGGAGCTTCTGTCACCACCTAGCCTTCCAACAGGCTGAATGGAGCTTCTGTCACCACCTAGCCTTCCAACAGGCTGAATGGAGCTTCTGTCACCACCTAGCCTTCCAACAGGCTGAATGGAGCGTCTGTCACCACCTAGCCTTCCAACAGGCTGAATGGAGCTTCTGTCACCACCTAGCCTTCCAACAGGCTGAATGGAGCTTCTGTCACCACCTAGCCTTCCAACAGGCTGAATGGAGCTTCTGTCACCACCTAGCCTTCCAACAGGCTGAATGGAGCTTCTGTCACCACCTAGCCTTCCAACAGGCTGAATGGAGCGTCTGTCACCACCTAGCCTTCCAACAGGCTGAATGGAGCTTCTGTCACCACCTAGCCTTCCAACAGGCTGAATGGAGCTTCTGTCACCACCTAGCCTTCCAACAGGCTGAATGGAGCTTCTGCCACCTGCATAGCCTTCCAACAGGCTGAATGGAGCTTCTGTCACCACCTAGCCTTCCAACAGGCTGAATGGAGCTTCTGCCACCTGCATAGCCTTCCAACAGGCTGAATGGAGCTTCTGTCACCACCTAGCCTTCCAACAGGCTGAATGGAGCTTCTGTCACCACCTAGCCTTCCAACAGGCTGAATGGAGCGTCTGTCACCACCTAGCCTTCCAACAGGCTGAATGGAGCTTCTGCCACCTGCATAGCCTTCCAACAGGCTGAATGGAGCTTCTGTCACCACCTAGCCTTCCAACAGGCTGAATGGAGCTTCTGCCACCTGCATAGCCTTCCAACAGGCTGAATGGAGCTTCTGTCACCACCTAGCCTTCCAACAGGCTGAATGGAGATTCTGTCACCACCTAGCCTTCCAACAGGCTGAATGGAGCTTCTGCCACCACCTAGCCTTCCAACAGGCTGAATGGAGCTTCTGCCACCTGCATAGCCTTCCAACAGGCTGAATGGAGCTTCTGTCACCACCTAGCCTTCCAACAGGCTGAATGGAGCTTCTGTCACCACCTAGCCTTCCAACAGGCTGAATGGAGCTTCTGTCACCACCTAGCCTTCCAACAGGCTGAATGGAGCTTCTGTCACCACCTAGCCTTCCAACAGGCTGAATGGAGCGTCTGCCACCTGCCTAGCCTTCCAACAGGCTGAATGGAGCTTCTGTCACCACCTAGCCTTCCAACAGGCTGAATGGAGCTTCTGTCACCACCTAGCCTTCCAACAGGCTGAATGGAGCTTCTGTCACCACCTAGCCTTCCAACAGGCTGAATGGAGCTTCTGTCACCACCTAGCCTTCCAACAGGCTGAATGGAGCTTCTGTCACCACCTAGCCTTCCAACAGGCTGAATGGAGCTTCTGTCAGAGACACCCTGGTCCTGCTGACAACCGCCGCTCGTACCGTGCACGCATTTGGCCCCCGTAAACACCTGCTCGACTGACCCCATGGCCAACCCCTAATCTTTCACCCCTATACCTCCACCCCTTTCCCTTTGCACCTGACCCCAGTCCTACCCCAGTCCTTCCCCTATTTTTTGGACAGCGCTGACTAGCCGTCCCTTAGGGGTGTGACCACACCAAACTGAACCGTTCAGAGTGCTGGTCTAGAACCACCCCCAAACTGAACCGTTCAGAGTGCTGGTTTAGAACCACCCCCAAACTGAACCGTTCAGAGTGCTGGTTTAGAACCACCTCCAAACTGAACCGTTCAGAGTGCTGGTTTAGAACCACCTCCAAACTGAACCGTTCAGAGTGCTGGTTTAGAACCACCTCCAAACTGAACCGTTCAGAGTGCTGGTTTAGAACCACCCCCAAACTGAACCGTTCAGAGTGCTGGTTTAGAACCACCTCCAAACTGAACCGTTCAGAGTGCTGGTTTAGAACCACCCCCAAACTGAACCGTTCAGAGTGCTGGTTTAGAACCACCTCCAAACTGAACCGTTCAGAGTGCTGGTTTAGAACCACCTCCAAACTGATCCGTTCAGAGTGCTGGTTTAGAACCACCTCCAAACTGAACCGTTCAGAGTGCTGGTTTAGAACCACCTCCAAACTGAACCGTTCAGAGTGCTGGTTTAGAACCACCTCCAAACTGAACCGTTCAGAGTGCTGGTTTAGAACCACCCCCAAACTGAACCGTTCAGAGTGCTGGTTTAGAACCACCTCCAAACTGAACCGTTCAGAGTGCTGGTTTAGAACCACCCCCAAACTGAACCGTTCAGAGTGCTGGTTTAGAACCACCTCCAAACTGAACCGTTCAGAGTGCTGTTTTAGAACCACCTCCAAACTGAACCGTTCAGAGTGCTGTTTTAGAACCACCTCCAAACTGAACCGTTCAGAGTGCTGGTTTAGAACCACCCCCAAACTGAACCGTTCAGAGTGCTGGTTTAGAACCACCTCCAAACTGAACCGTTCAGAGTGCTGGTTTAGAACCACCTCCAAACTGAACCGTTCAGAGTGCTGGTTTAGAACCACCTCCAAACTGAACCGTTCAGAGTGCTGTTTTAGAACCACCTCCAAACTGAACCGTTCAGAGTGCTGGTTTAGAACCACCCCCAAACTGAACCGTTCAGAGTGCTGGTTTAGAACCACCCCCAAACTGAACCGTTCAGAGTGCTGGTTTAGAACCACCTCCAAACTGAACCGTTCAGAGTGCTGGTTTAGAACCACCTCCAAACTGAACCGTTCAGAGTGCTGGTTTAGAACCACCTCCAAACTGAACCGTTCAGAGTGCTGTTTTAGAACCACCTCCAAACTGAACCGTTCAGAGTGCTGGTTTAGAACCACCTCCAAACTGAACTGTTCAGAGTGCTGGTTTAGAACCACCCCCAAACTGAACCGTTCAGAGTGCTGGTTTAGAACCACCTCCAAACTGAACCGTTCAGAGTGCTGGTTTAGAACCACCTCCAAACTGAACTGTTCAGAGTGCTGGTTCAGAACCACCTCCAAACTGAACTGTTCAGAGTGCTGGTTCAGAACCACCTCCAAACTGAACTGTTCAGAGTGCTGGTTCAGAACCACCTCCAAACTGAACTGTTCAGAGTGCTGTTTTAGAATCACCTCCAAACTGAACCGTTCAGAGTGCTGGTTTAGATTTATTATAAATAGGACTGTTTGTCTCTGCTTCATTCCAGACTCTGTGTGCATAAGACAAGCGCTGAATGTTTGTAGTAAGCAGTAGTAAAATAGACCAGTAGGGTGGCACTCTGTAGTCAAGTCTGGCTGACCGGCTGGCTCAGACTGTATAGTCTAGAGACGCGTCTCTCATGAACATGGGAAACCTGTTTAATTCTTAAACTGCCAGCGATAAAGGCCCTGACAGCTGCCACCCAACAGGGTGCGTTCTGGGACATGTTAACTTTTTCATGAGTTAAAAGGGTGAGTTTACTAGTCAGCCCGTTCTCAGCCCCAAACCACCCTTTCTCAGCTCGGGGTTGGTCTGTCTGTCTGATTTCTATGTTGGTCCGTCTGTCTGAAGCAGACAGTCTGAAGATACTAATGTCCTAGATAAGTGGAACACGGTTCTCTTCTTTAATAGACTGCTTACAGGGCTGCTCCAGGCTACACCAAGGAATCATCCCATACGACAAAGATTTAAAAAGGCTGTCTATATTTCATATCAACAATTCTTCATACAGCGAGTGCTGACCATACATGTGTATGTGTATGTATGGGTTGTCTATGGCACTCACTTGATGAAGAATTGTTGATATCAAATATAATAGATGGCCTTTTAAAGTCTTTGTAGTTTGGGATAATTCCTTGGCTTGTTTCTGGACCAGAACAGTGACATCACTCCTCCTTTTCATGATGATTTCACCATGACTTGATGTGTACATGTCGTTGTTTCTGTCAACTTCATTTATAAGCCATAGAATCACGGTCACTGACTGACCTACTGACTGATGTTGGACATACACCTGCTGGTGTTTCTACCAAGCAGGAGCACTGGGTTAGTTTCTATGCTCGTGAAAATGACAAACTCGTCAGTCATACTAGACCAATTTTAGGTTGTCATACTTTTTAAAAATTGCGTATTAAATGTTTCAGAACGTTTGAATGCTAACTCATCGCTTTGTGAAAACCCCTAGGTACGAGGAATGTAGTGTCTGTGGTGCCAGCTGTTTCTGTGAAACTCTGTATTTTAAATGACTGTAAATGAAGATTTTTACCCCACCTTCCTAGGTCTCCTCGTTGTTCCTCTACTTGCCAGAATGACATCACTAGCCTGGGTGCCAGTCTGTTTTGGCTCTCTTGCTAACTACAGATGTTCAGCTTGACCACAACGATTGAGTAGGAAAAAGAACAGATCTGGGACCAGGCTATGACATCACTGTAATGTACTTTCCTTCAGTCTTTTTAGAAAAGAGACTGTGTATAAGTCAGTGGCATCTTTATTTATTGTGATATCTTTACACGACTACATAGTCCACTAGCTCCACACATCACCTTTATATAGTAGAGAGTTTGTATCAGTCAGGGCAGGAATGTAAGAGTGGAGAGTAGTCCCTGTGTTGGCCTCTGGCTTAAAGAATAGGAACTAATGGAGTGGGTGACTAGTGGCAGGACTGACTTTAACATGGATGCTAACAGCATGCGTAGGGGACATGAACAGACATCCTAAATTGAGGAGGAAACGTGTCTCCAAAAGGGGCGGATGTTTGTTCTTGCCTCACTCTGTAAAGTGTGTTGGATGTTTGTTCTTGCCTCACTCTGTAAAGTGTGTTGGATGTTTGTTCTTGCCTCATTCTGTTAAGTGTGTTGGATGTTTGTTCTTGCCTCATTCTGTAAAGTGTGTTGGATGTTTGTTCTTGCCTCACTCTGTTAAGTGTGTTGGATGTTTGTTCTTGCCTCACTCTGTAAAGTGTGTTGGATGTTTGTTCTTGCCTCACTCTGTTAAGTGTGTTGGATGTTTGTTCTTGCCTCACTCTGTAAAGTGTGTTGGATGCTTGTTCTTGCCTCATTCTGTAAAGTGTGTTGGATGTTTGTTCTTGCCTCATTCTGTAAAGTGTGTTGGATGTTTGCTCTTGCCTCATTCTGTAAAGTGTGTTGGATGTTTGTTCTTGCCTCACTCTGTTAAGTGTGTTGGATGTTTGTTCTTGCCTCACTCTGTAAAGTGTGTTGGATGTTTGTTCTTGCCTCACTCTGTAAAGTGTGTTGGATGTTTGTTCTTGCCTCATTCTGTAAATTGTGTTGGATGTTTGTTCTTGCCTCATTCTGTAAAGTGTGTTGGATGTTTGTTCTTGCCTCACTCTGTAAAGTTTGTTGGATGTTTGTTCTTGCCTCGTTCTGTAAAGTGTGTTGGATGCTTGTTCTTGCCTCATTCTGTTAAGTTTGTTGGATGTTTGTTCTTGCCTCACTCTGTAAAGTGTGTTGGATGTTTGTTCTTGCCTCACTCTGTAAAGTGTGTTGGATGCTTGTTCTTGCCTCACTCTGTAAAGTGTTTTGGATGCTTGTTCTTGCTTCATTCTGTAAAGTGTGTTGGATGTTTGTTCTTGCCTCACTCTGTAAAGTGTGTTGGATGTTTGTTCTTGCCTCACTCTGTAAAGTGTGTTGGATGCTTGTTCTTGCCTCATTCTGTTAAGTGTGTTGGATGTTTGTTCTTGCCTCACTCTGTAAAGTGTGTTGGATGTTTGTTCTTGCCTCACTCTGTAAAGTGTGTTGGATGTTTGTTCTTGCCTCACTCTGTAAAGTGTGTTGGATGTTTGTTCTTGCCTCACTCTGTAAAGTGTGTTGGATGTTTGTTCTTGCCTCACTCTGTAAAGTGTGTTGGATGCTTGTTCTTGCCTCACTCTGTAAAGTGTGTTGGATGCTTGTTCTTGCCTCACTCTGTAAAGTGCGTTGGATGTTTGTTCTTGCCTCACTCTGTTAAGTGTGTTGGATGTTTGTTCTTGCCTCACTCTGTAAAGTGCGTTGGATGCTTGTTCTTGCCTCACTCTGTAAAGTGTGTTGGATGTTTGTTCTTGCCTCACTCTGTAAAGTGTGTTGGATGCTTGTTCTTGCCTCACTCTGTAAAGTGCGTTGGATGTTTGTTCTTGCCTCACTCTGTTAAGTGTGTTGGATGTTTTTTCTTGCCTCACTCTGTTAAGTGTGTTGGATGTTTGTTCTTGCCTCACTCTGTAAAGTGCGTTGGATGCTTGTTCTTGCCTCACTCTGTAAAGTGTGTTGGATGTTTGTTCTTGCCTCACTCTGTAAAGTGTGTTGGATGCTTGTTCTTGCCTCACTCTGTAAAGTGTGTTGGATGTTTGTTCTTGCCTCACTCTGTAAAGTGTGTTGGATGCTTGTTCTTGCTTCATTCTGTTAAGTGTGTTGGATGTTTGTTCTTGCCTCACTCTGTAAAGTGTGTTGGATGTTTGTTCTTGCCTCATTCTGGAAAGTGTGTTGGATGTTTGTTCTTGCCTCATTCTGTAAAGTGTGTTGGATGTTTGTTCTTGCCTCACTCTGTAAAGTGTGTTGGATGTTTGTTCTTGCCTCATTCTGTAAAGTGTGTTGGATGCTTGTTCTTGCCTCATTCTGTTAAGTGTGTTGGATGTTTGTTCTTGCCTCACTCTGTAAAGTGTGTTGGATGTTTGTTCTTGCCTCACTCTGTAAAGTGTGTTGGATGCTTGTTCTTGCCTCACTCTGTAAAGTGTATTGGATGTTTGTTCTTGCCTCACTCTGTAAAGTGTGTTGGATGTTTGTTCTTGCCTCATTCTGTAAAGTGTGTTGGATGCTTGTTCTTGCCTCACTCTGTAAAGTGTGTTGGATGTTTGTTCTTGCCTCACTCTGTAAAGTGTGTTGGATGCTTGTTCTTGCCTCATTCTGTTAAGTGTGTTGGATGTTTGTTCTTGCCTCACTCTGTAAAGTGTGTTGGATGTTTGTTCTTGCCTCATTCTGTAAAGTGTGTTGGATGTTTGTTCTTGCCTCATTCTGTTAAGTGTGTTGGATGTTTGTTCTTGCCTCATTCTGTAAAGTGTGTTGGATGTTTGTTCTTGCCTCACTCTGTAAAGTGTGTTGGATGCGTGTTCTTGCCTCACTCTGTAAAGTGTGTTGGATGTTTGTTCTTGCCTCACTCTGTAAAGTGTGTTGGATGCTTGTTCTTGCCTCACTCTGTAAAGTGTGTTGGATGCTTGTTCTTGCCTCACTCTGTAAAGTGTGTTGGATGTTTGTTCTTGCCTCACTCTGTAAAGTGTGTTGGATGTTTGTTCTTGCCTCACTCTGTAAAGTGTGTTGGATGTTTGTTCTTGCCTCACTCTGTAAAGTGTGTTGGATGTTTGTTCTTGCCTCACTCTGTAAAGTGTGTTGGATGCTTGTTCTTGCCTCACTCTGTAAAGTGTGTTGGATGTTTGTTCTTGCCTCACTCTGTAAAGTGTGTTGGATGCTTGTTCTTGCCTCACTCTGTAAAGTGTGTTGGATGTTTGTTCTTGCCTCACTCTGTAAAGTGTGTTGGATGTTTGTTCTTGCCTCACTCTGTAAAGTGTGTTGGATGCTTGTTCTTGCCTCACTCTGTAAAGTGTGTTGGATGTTTGTTCTTGCCTCACTCTGTAAAGTGTGTTGGATGTTTGTTCTTGCCTCATTCTGTAAAGTGTGTTGGATGCTTGTTCTTGCCTCACTCTGTAAAGTGTGTTGGATGTTTGTTCTTGCCTCACTCTGTAAAGTGTGTTGGATGCTTGTTCTTGCTTCATTCTGTTAAGTGTGTTGGATGTTTGTTCTTGCCTCACTCTGTAAAGTGTGTTGGATGTTTGTTCTTGCCTCATTCTGTAAATTGTGTTGGATGTTTGTTCTTGCCTCATTCTGTAAAGTGTGTTGGATGTTTGTTCTTGCCTCACTCTGTAAAGTGTGTTGGATGTTTGTTCTTGCCTCATTCTGTAAAGTGTGTTGGATGTTTGTTCTTGCCTCACTCTGTAAAGTGTGTTGGATGCGTGTTCTTGCCTCACTCTGTAAAGTGTGTTGGATGTTTGTTCTTGCCTCACTCTGTAAAGTGTGTTGGATGATTGTTCTTGCCTCACTCTGTAAAGTGTGTTGGATGCTTGTTCTTGCCTCACTCTGTAAAGTGTGTTGGATGTTTGTTCTTGCCTCACTCTGTAAAGTGTGTTGGATGTTTGTTCTTGCCTCACTCTGTAAAGTGTGTTGGATGTTTGTTCTTGCCTCACTCTGTAAAGTGTGTTGGATGTTTGTTCTTGCCTCACTCTGTAAAGTGTGTTGGATGCTTGTTCTTGCCTCACTCTCTAAAGTGTGTTGGATGTTTGTTCTTGCCTCACTCTGTAAAGTGTGTTGGATGCTTGTTCTTGCCTCACTCTGTAAAGTGTGTTGGATGTTTGTTCTTGCCTCACTCTGTAAAGTGTGTTGGATGTTTGTTCTTGCCTCACTCTGTAAAGTGTGTTGGATGCTTGTTCTTGCCTCACTCTGTATAGTGTGTTGGATGTTTGTTCTTGCCTCACTCTGTAAAGTGTGTTGGATGTTTGTTCTTGCCTCATTCTGTAAAGTGTGTTGGATGCTTGTTCTTGCCTCACTCTGTAAAGTGTGTTGGATGTTTGTTCTTGCCTCACTCTGTAAAGTGTGTTGGATGTTTGTTCTTGCTTCATTCTGTTAAGTGTGTTGGATGTTTGTTCTTGCCTCACTCTGTAAAGTGTGTTGGATGTTTGTTCTTGCCTCATTCTGTAAAGTGTGTTGGATGCTTGTTCTTGCCTCATTCTGTTAAGTGTGTTGGATGTTTGTTCTTGCCTCACTCTGTAAAGTGTGTTGGATGTTTGTTCTTGCCTCACTCTGTAAAGTGTGTTGGATGCTTGTTCTTGCCTCACTCTGTAAAGTGTGTTGGATGTTTGTTCTTGCCTCACTCTGTAAAGTGTGTTGGATGTTTGTTCTTGCCTCACTCTGTAAAGTGTGTTGGATGTTTGTTCTTGCCTCACTCTGTAAAGTGTGTTGGATGTTTGTTCTTGCCTCACTCTGTAAAGTGTGTTGGATGCTTGTTCTTGCCTCACTCTGTAAAGTGTGTTGGATGCTTGTTCTTGCCTCACTCTGTAAAGTGTGTTGGATGTTTGTTCTTGCCTCACTCTGTAAAGTGTGTTGGATGCTTGTTCTTGCTTGATTCTGTTAAGTGTGTTGGATGTTTGTTCTTGCCTCACTCTGTAAAGTGTGTTGGATGTTTGTTCTTGCCTCATTCTGTAAATTGTGTTGGATGTTTGTTCTTGCCTCATTCTGTAAAGTGTGTTGGATGTTTGTTCTTGCCTCACTCTGTAAAGTGTGTTGGATGTTTGTTCTTGCCTCATTCTGTAAAGTGTGTTGGATGTTTGTTCTTGCCTCACTCTGTAAAGTGTGTTGGATGCGTGTTCTTGCCTCACTCTGTAAAGTGTGTTGGATGTTTGTTCTTGCCTCACTCTGTAAAGGGTGTTGGATGATTGTTCTTGCCTCACTCTGTAAAGTGTGTTGGATGCTTGTTCTTGCCTCACTCTGTAAAGTGTGTTGGATGTTTGTTCTTGCCTCACTCTGTAAAGTGTGTTGGATGTTTGTTCTTGCCTCACTCTGTAAAGTGTGTTGGATGTTTGTTCTTGCCTCACTCTGTAAAGTGTGTTGGATGTTTGTTCTTGCCTCACTCTGTAAAGTGTGTTGGATGCTTGTTCTTGCCTCACTCTCTAAAGTGTGTTGGATGTTTGTTCTTGCCTCACTCTGTAAAGTGTGTTGGATGCTTGTTCTTGCCTCACTCTGTAAAGTGTGTTGGATGTTTGTTCTTGCCTCACTCTGTAAAGTGTGTTGGATGTTTGTTCTTGCCTCACTCTGTAAAGTGTGTTGGATGCTTGTTCTTGCCTCACTCTGTATAGTGTGTTGGATGTTTGTTCTTGCCTCACTCTGTAAAGTGTGTTGGATGTTTGTTCTTGCCTCATTCTGTAAAGTGTGTTGGATGCTTGTTCTTGCCTCACTCTGTAAAGTGTGTTGGATGTTTGTTCTTGCCTCACTCTGTAAAGTGTGTTGGACGCTTGTTCTTGCTTCATTCTGTTAAGTGTGTTGGATGTTTGTTCTTGCCTCACTCTGTAAAGTGTGTTGGATGTTTGTTCTTGCCTCATTCTGTAAAGTGTGTTGGATGCTTGTTCTTGCCTCATTCTGTTAAGTGTGTTGGATGTTTGTTCTTGCCTCACTCTGTAAAGTGTGTTGGATGTTTGTTCTTGCCTCACTCTGTAAAGTGTGTTGGATGCTTGTTCTTGCCTCACTCTGTAAAGTGTGTTGGATGTTTGTTCTTGCCTCACTCTGTAAAGTGTGTTGGATGTTTGTTCTTGCCTCACTCTGTAAAGTGTGTTGGATGTTTGTTCTTGCCTCACTCTGTAAAGTGTGTTGGATGTTTGTTCTTGCCTCACTCTGTAAAGTGTGTTGGATGCTTGTTCTTGCCTCACGCTGTAAAGTGTGTTGGATGCTTGTTCTTGCCTCACTCTGTAAAGTGCGTTGGATGTTTGTTCTTGCCTCACTCTGTTAAGTGTGTTGGATGTTTGTTCTTGCCTCACTCTGTAAAGTGCGTTGGATGCTTGTTCTTGCCTCACTCTGTAAAGTGTGTTGGATGTTTGTTCTTGCCTCACTCTGTAAAGTGTGTTGGATGTTTGTTCTTGCCTCACTCTGTAAAGTGTGTTGGATGCTTGTTCTTGCTTCATTCTGTAAAGTGTGTTGGATGTTTGTTCTTGCCTCACTCTGTAAAGTGTGTTGGATGTTTGTTCTTGCCTCACTCTGTAAATTGTGTTGGATGTTTGTTCTTGCCTCATTCTGTAAAGTGTATTGGATGTTTGTTCTTGCCTCATTCTGTAAAGTGTGTTGGATGTTTGTTCTTGCCTCACTCTGTAAAGTGTGTTGGATGTTTGTTCTTGCCTCATTCTGTAAAGTGTGTTGGATGCTTGTTCTTGCCTCACTCTGTAAAGTGTGTTGGATGCGTGTTCTTGCCTCACTCTGTAAAGTGTGTTGGATGTTTGTTCTTGCCTCACTCTGTAAAGTGTGTTGGATGCTTGTTCTTGCCTCACTCTGTAAAGTGTGTTGGATGCTTGTTCTTGCCTCACTCTGTAAAGTGTGTTGGATGTTTGTTCTTGCCTCATTCTGTAAATTGTGTTGGATGTTTGTTCTTGCCTCATTCTGTAAAGTGTGTTGGATGTTTGTTCTTGCCTCACTCTGTAAAGTGTGTTGGATGTTTGTTCTTGCCTCACTCTGTAAAGTGTGTTGGATGTTTGTTCTTGCCTCACTCTGTAAAGTGTGTTGGATGCTTGTTCTTGCCTCACTCTGTAAAGTGTGTTGGATGCTTGTTCTTGCCTCACTCTGTAAAGTGCGTTGGATGTTTGTTCTTGCCTCACTCTGTTAAGTGTGTTGGATGTTTGTTCTTGCCTCACTCTGTAAAGTGCGTTGGATGCTTGTTCTTGCCTCACTCTGTAAAGTGTGTTGGATGTTTGTTCTTGCCTCACTCTGTAAAGTGTGTTGGATGTTTGTTCTTGCCTCACTCTGTAAAGTGTGTTGGATGCTTGTTCTTGCTTCATTCTGTAAAGTGTGTTGGATGTTTGTTCTTGCCTCACTCTGTAAAGTGTGTTGGATGTTTGTTCTTGCCTCACTCTGTAAAGTGCGTTGGATGTTTGTTCTTGCCTCATTCTGTAAAGTGTATTGGATGTTTGTTCTTGCCTCATTCTGTAAAGTGTGTTGGATGTTTGTTCTTGCCTCACTCTGTAAAGTGTGTTGGATGTTTGTTCTTGCCTCATTCTGTAAAGTGTGTTGGATGCTTGTTCTTGCCTCACTCTGTAAAGTGTGTTGGATGCGTGTTCTTGCCTCACTCTGTAAAGTGTGTTGGATGTTTGTTCTTGCCTCACTCTGTAAAGTGTGTTGGATGCTTGTTCTTGCCTCACTCTGTAAAGTGTGTTGGATGCTTGTTCTTGCCTCACTCTGTAAAGTGTGTTGGATGTTTGTTCTTGCCTCACTCTGTAAAGTGTGTTGGATGTTTGTTCTTGCCTCACTCTGTAAAGTGTGTTGGATGTTTGTTCTTGCCTCACTCTGTAAAGTGTGTTGGATGCTTGTTCTTGCCTCACTCTGTAAAGTGTGTTGGATGCTTGTTCTTGCCTCATTCTGTTAAGTGTGTTGGATGTTTGTTCTTGCCTAACTCTGTAAAGTGTGTTGGATGTTTGTTCTTGCCTCACTCTGTAAAGTGTGTTGGATGTTTGTTCTTGCCTCACTCTGTAAAGTGTGTTGGATGTTTGTTCTTGCCTCACTCTGTAAAGTGTGTTGGATGTTTGTTCTTGCCTCACTCTGTAAAGTGTGTTGGATGCTTGTTCTTGCCTCACTCTGTAAAGTGTGTTGGATGCTTGTTCTTGCCTCACTCTGTAAAGTGCGTTGGATGTTTGTTCTTGCCTCACTCTGTTAAGTGTGTTGGATGTTTGTTCTTGCCTCACTCTGTAAAGTGCGTTGGATGCTTGTTCTTGCCTCATTCTGTAAAGTGTGTTGGATGCTTGTTCTTGCCTCACTCTGTAAAGTGTGTTGGATGCGTGTTCTTGCCTCACTCTGTAAAGTGTGTTGGATGTTTGTTCTTGCCTCACTCTGTAAAGTGTGTTGGATGCTTGTTCTTGCCTCACTCTGTAAAGTGTGTTGGATGTTTGTTCTTGCCTCACTCTGTAAAGTGTGTTGGATGTTTGTTCTTGCCTCACTCTATAAATTGTGTTGGATGTTTGTTCTTGCCTCACTCTGTAAAGTGTGTTGGATGTTTGTTCTTGCCTCACTCTGTAAAGTGTGTTGGATGTTTGTTCTTGCCTCACTCTGTAAAGTGTGTTGGATGCTTGTTCTTGCCTCACTCTGTAAAGTGTGTTGGATGCTTGTTCTTGCCTCATTCTGTTAAGTGTGTTGGATGTTTGTTCTTGCCTCATTCTGTAAAGTGTGTTGGATGCTTGTTCTTGCCTCACTCTCTAAAGTGTGTTGGATGTTTGTTCTTGCCTCACTCTGTAAAGTGTGTTGGATGCTTGTTCTTGCCTCACTCTGTAAAGTGTGTTGGATGTTTGTTCTTGCCTCACTCTGTAAAGTGTGTTGGATGTTTGTTCTTGCCTCACTCTGTAAAGTGTGTTGGATGCTTGTTCTTGCCTCACTCTGTATAGTGTGTTGGATGTTTGTTCTTGCCTCACTCTGTAAAGTGTGTTGGATGTTTGTTCTTGCCTCATTCTGTAAAGTGTGTTGGATGCTTGTTCTTGCCTCACTCTGTAAAGTGTGTTGGATGTTTGTTCTTGCCTCACTCTGTAAAGTGTGTTGGATGCTTGTTCTTGCTTCATTCTGTTAAGTGTGTTGGATGTTTGTTCTTGCCTCACTCTGTAAAGTGTGTTGGATGTTTGTTCTTGCCTCATTCTGTAAATTGTGTTGGATGTTTGTTCTTGCCTCATTCTGTAAAGTGTGTTGGATGTTTGTTCTTGCCTCACTCTGTAAAGTGTGTTGGATGTTTGTTCTTGCCTCATTCTGTAAAGTGTGTTGGATGCTTGTTCTTGCCTCATTCTGTTAAGTGTGTTGGATGTTTGTTCTTGCCTCACTCTGTAAAGTGTGTTGGATGTTTGTTCTTGCCTCACTCTGTAAAGTGTGTTGGATGCTTGTTCTTGCCTCACTCTGTAAAGTGTGTTGGATGTTTGTTCTTGCCTCACTCTGTAAAGTGTGTTGGATGTTTGTTCTTGCCTCACTCTGTAAAGTGTGTTGGATGTTTGTTCTTGCCTCACTCTGTAAAGTGTGTTGGATGTTTGTTCTTGCCTCACTCTGTAAAGTGTGTTGGATGCTTGTTCTTGCCTCACTCTGTAAAGTGTGTTGGATGCTTGTTCTTGCCTCACTCTGTAAAGTGCGTTGGATGTTTGTTCTTGCCTCACTCTGTTAAGTGTGTTGGATGTTTGTTCTTGCCTCACTCTGTAAAGTGCGTTGGATGCTTGTTCTTGCCTCACTCTGTAAAGTGTGTTGGATGTTTGTTCTTGCCTCACTCTGTAAAGTGTGTTGGATGTTTGTTCTTGCCTCACTCTGTAAAGTGTGTTGGATGCTTGTTCTTGCTTCATTCTGTAAAGTGTGTTGGATGTTTGTTCTTGCCTCACTCTGTAAAGTGTGTTGGATGTTTGTTCTTGCCTCACTCTGTAAATTGTGTTGGATGTTTGTTCTTGCCTCATTCTGTAAAGTGTATTGGATGTTTGTTCTTGCCTCATTCTGTAAAGTGTGTTGGATGTTTGTTCTTGCCTCACTCTGTAAAGTGTGTTGGATGTTTGTTCTTGCCTCATTCTGTAAAGTGTGTTGGATGCTTGTTCTTGCCTCACTCTGTAAAGTGTGTTGGATGCGTGTTCTTGCCTCACTCTGTAAAGTGTGTTGGATGTTTGTTCTTGCCTCACTCTGTAAAGTGTGTTGGATGCTTGTTCTTGCCTCACTCTGTAAAGTGTGTTGGATGCTTGTTCTTGCCTCACTCTGTAAAGTGTGTTGGATGTTTGTTCTTGCCTCATTCTGTAAATTGTGTTGGATGTTTGTTCTTGCCTCATTCTGTAAAGTGTGTTGGATGTTTGTTCTTGCCTCACTCTGTAAAGTGTGTTGGATGTTTGTTCTTGCCTCACTCTGTAAAGTGTGTTGGATGTTTGTTCTTGCCTCACTCTGTAAAGTGTGTTGGATGCTTGTTCTTGCCTCACTCTGTAAAGTGTGTTGGATGTTTGTTCTTGCCTCACTCTGTAAAGTGTGTTGGATGTTTGTTCTTGCCTCACTCTGTAAAGTGTGTTGGATGTTTGTTCTTGCCTCACTCTGTAAAGTGTGTTGGATGTTTGTTCTTGCCTCACTCTGTAAAGTGTGTTGGATGCTTGTTCTTGCCTCACTCTGTAAAGTGTGTTGGATGCTTGTTCTTGCCTCACTCTGTAAAGTGCGTTGGATGTTTGTTCTTGCCTCACTCTGTTAAGTGTGTTGGATGTTTGTTCTTGCCTCACTCTGTAAAGTGCGTTGGATGCTTGTTCTTGCCTCACTCTGTAAAGTGTGTTGGATGTTTGTTCTTGCCTCACTCTGTAAAGTGTGTTGGATGTTTGTTCTTGCCTCACTCTGTAAAGTGTGTTGGATGCTTGTTCTTGCTTCATTCTGTAAAGTGTGTTGGATGTTTGTTCTTGCCTCACTCTGTAAAGTGTGTTGGATGTTTGTTCTTGCCTCACTCTGTAAAGTGCGTTGGATGTTTGTTCTTGCCTCATTCTGTAAAGTGTATTGGATGTTTGTTCTTGCCTCATTCTGTAAAGTGTGTTGGATGTTTGTTCTTGCCTCACTCTGTAAAGTGTGTTGGATGTTTGTTCTTGCCTCATTCTGTAAAGTGTGTTGGATGCTTGTTCTTGCCTCACTCTGTAAAGTGTGTTGGATGCGTGTTCTTGCCTCACTCTGTAAAGTGTGTTGGATGTTTGTTCTTGCCTCACTCTGTAAAGTGTGTTGGATGCTTGTTCTTGCCTCACTCTGTAAAGTGTGTTGGATGCTTGTTCTTGCCTCACTCTGTAAAGTGTGTTGGATGTTTGTTCTTGCCTCACTCTGTAAAGTGTGTTGGATGTTTGTTCTTGCCTCACTCTGTAAAGTGTGTTGGATGTTTGTTCTTGCCTCACTCTGTAAAGTGTGTTGGATGCTTGTTCTTGCCTCACTCTGTAAAGTGTGTTGGATGCTTGTTCTTGCCTCATTCTGTTAAGTGTGTTGGATGTTTGTTCTTGCCTCACTCTGTAAAGTGTGTTGGATGTTTGTTCTTGCCTCATTCTGTTAAGTGTGTTGGATGTTTGTTCTTGCCTCACTCTGTAAAGTGTGTTGGATGTTTGTTCTTGCCTCACTCTGTAAAGTGTGTTGGATGTTTGTTCTTGCCTCACTCTGTAAAGTGTGTTGGATGTTTGTTCTTGCCTCACTCTGTAAAGTGTGTTGGATGTTTGTTCTTGCCTCACTCTGTAAAGTGTGTTGGATGCTTGTTCTTGCCTCACTCTGTAAAGTGTGTTGGATGCTTGTTCTTGCCTCACTCTGTAAAGTGCGTTGGATGTTTGTTCTTGCCTCACTCTGTTAAGTGTGTTGGATGTTTGTTCTTGCCTCACTCTGTAAAGTGCGTTGGATGCTTGTTCTTGCCTCATTCTGTAAAGTGTGTTGGATGCTTGTTCTTGCCTCACTCTGTAAAGTGTGTTGGATGCGTGTTCTTGCCTCACTCTGTAAAGTGTGTTGGATGTTTGTTCTTGCCTCACTCTGTAAAGTGTGTTGGATGCTTGTTCTTGCCTCACTCTGTAAAGTGTGTTGGATGTTTGTTCTTGCCTCACTCTGTAAAGTGTGTTGGATGTTTGTTCTTGCCTCACTCTATAAATTGTGTTGGATGTTTGTTCTTGCCTCACTCTGTAAAGTGTGTTGGATGTTTGTTCTTGCCTCACTCTGTAAAGTGTGTTGGATGTTTGTTCTTGCCTCACTCTGTAAAGTGTGTTGGATGCTTGTTCTTGCCTCACTCTGTAAAGTGTGTTGGATGCTTGTTCTTGCCTCATTCTGTTAAGTGTGTTGGATGTTTGTTCTTGCCTCACTCTGTAAAGTGTGTTGGATGTTTGTTCTTGCCTCACTCTGTAAAGTGTGTTGGATGTTTGTTCTTGCCTCACTCTGTAAAGTGTGTTGGATGTTTGTTCTTGCCTCACTCTGTAAAGTGTGTTGGATGTTTGTTCTTGCCTCACTCTGTAAAGTGTGTTGGATGCTTGTTCTTGCCTCACTCTGTAAAGTGTGTTGGATGCTTGTTCTTGCCTCACTCTGTAAAGTGCGTTGGATGTTTGTTCTTGCCTCACTCTGTTAAGTGTGTTGGATGTTTGTTCTTGCCTCACTCTGTAAAGTGCGTTGGATGCTTGTTCTTGCCTCACTCTGTAAAGTGTGTTGGATGTTTGTTCTTGCCTCACTCTGTAAAGTGTGTTGGATGTTTGTTCTTGCCTCATTCTGTAAAGTGTGTTGGATGCTTGTTCTTGCCTCATTCTGTTAAGTGTGTTGGATGTTTGTTCTTGCCTCACTCTGTAAAGTGTGTTGGATGTTTGTTCTTGCCTCACTCTGTAAAGTGTGTTGGATGCTTGTTCTTGCCTCACTCTGTAAAGTGTGTTGGATGTTTGTTCTTGCCTCACTCTGTAAAGTGTGTTGGATGTTTGTTCTTGCCTCACTCTGTAAAGTGTGTTGGATGTTTGTTCTTGCCTCACTCTGTAAAGTGTGTTGGATGTTTGTTCTTGCCTCACTCTGTAAAGTGTGTTGGATGCTTGTTCTTGCCTCACTCTGTAAAGTGTGTTGGATGCTTGTTCTTGCCTCACTCTGTAAAGTGCGTTGGATGTTTGTTCTTGCCTCACTCTGTTAAGTGTGTTGGATGTTTGTTCTTGCCTCACTCTGTAAAGTGCGTTGGATGCTTGTTCTTGCCTCACTCTGTAAAGTGTGTTGGATGTTTGTTCTTGCCTCACTCTGTAAAGTGTGTTGGATGTTTGTTCTTGCCTCACTCTGTAAAGTGTGTTGGATGCTTGTTCTTGCTTCATTCTGTAAAGTGTGTTGGATGTTTGTTCTTGCCTCACTCTGTAAAGTGTGTTGGATGTTTGTTCTTGCCTCACTCTGTAAATTGTGTTGGATGTTTGTTCTTGCCTCATTCTGTAAAGTGTATTGGATGTTTGTTCTTGCCTCATTCTGTAAAGTGTGTTGGATGTTTGTTCTTGCCTCACTCTGTAAAGTGTGTTGGATGTTTGTTCTTGCCTCATTCTGTAAAGTGTGTTGGATGCTTGTTCTTGCCTCACTCTGTAAAGTGTGTTGGATGCGTGTTCTTGCCTCACTCTGTAAAGTGTGTTGGATGTTTGTTCTTGCCTCACTCTGTAAAGTGTGTTGGATGCTTGTTCTTGCCTCACTCTGTAAAGTGTGTTGGATGCTTGTTCTTGCCTCACTCTGTAAAGTGTGTTGGATGTTTGTTCTTGCCTCATTCTGTAAATTGTGTTGGATGTTTGTTCTTGCCTCATTCTGTAAAGTGTGTTGGATGTTTGTTCTTGCCTCACTCTGTAAAGTGTGTTGGATGTTTGTTCTTGCCTCACTCTGTAAAGTGTGTTGGATGTTTGTTCTTGCCTCACTCTGTAAAGTGTGTTGGATGCTTGTTCTTGCCTCACTCTGTAAAGTGTGTTGGATGTTTGTTCTTGCCTCACTCTGTAAAGTGTGTTGGATGTTTGTTCTTGCCTCACTCTGTAAAGTGTGTTGGATGTTTGTTCTTGCCTCACTCTGTAAAGTGTGTTGGATGTTTGTTCTTGCCTCACTCTGTAAAGTGTGTTGGATGCTTGTTCTTGCCTCACTCTGTAAAGTGTGTTGGATGCTTGTTCTTGCCTCACTCTGTAAAGTGCGTTGGATGTTTGTTCTTGCCTCACTCTGTTAAGTGTGTTGGATGTTTGTTCTTGCCTCACTCTGTAAAGTGCGTTGGATGCTTGTTCTTGCCTCACTCTGTAAAGTGTGTTGGATGTTTGTTCTTGCCTCACTCTGTAAAGTGTGTTGGATGTTTGTTCTTGCCTCACTCTGTAAAGTGTGTTGGATGCTTGTTCTTGCTTCATTCTGTAAAGTGTGTTGGATGTTTGTTCTTGCCTCACTCTGTAAAGTGTGTTGGATGTTTGTTCTTGCCTCACTCTGTAAAGTGCGTTGGATGTTTGTTCTTGCCTCATTCTGTAAAGTGTATTGGATGTTTGTTCTTGCCTCATTCTGTAAAGTGTGTTGGATGTTTGTTCTTGCCTCACTCTGTAAAGTGTGTTGGATGTTTGTTCTTGCCTCATTCTGTAAAGTGTGTTGGATGCTTGTTCTTGCCTCACTCTGTAAAGTGTGTTGGATGCGTGTTCTTGCCTCACTCTGTAAAGTGTGTTGGATGTTTGTTCTTGCCTCACTCTGTAAAGTGTGTTGGATGCTTGTTCTTGCCTCACTCTGTAAAGTGTGTTGGATGCTTGTTCTTGCCTCACTCTGTAAAGTGTGTTGGATGTTTGTTCTTGCCTCACTCTGTAAAGTGTGTTGGATGTTTGTTCTTGCCTCACTCTGTAAAGTGTGTTGGATGTTTGTTCTTGCCTCACTCTGTAAAGTGTGTTGGATGCTTGTTCTTGCCTCACTCTGTAAAGTGTTTTGGATGCTTGTTCTTGCCTCATTCTGTTAAGTGTGTTGGATGTTTGTTCTTGCCTAACTCTGTAAAGTGTGTTGGATGTTTGTTCTTGCCTCACTCTGTAAAGTGTGTTGGATGTTTGTTCTTGCCTCACTCTGTAAAGTGTGTTGGATGTTTGTTCTTGCCTCACTCTGTAAAGTGTGTTGGATGTTTGTTCTTGCCTCACTCTGTAAAGTGTGTTGGATGCTTGTTCTTGCCTCACTCTGTAAAGTGTGTTGGATGCTTGTTCTTGCCTCACTCTGTAAAGTGCGTTGGATGTTTGTTCTTGCCTCACTCTGTTAAGTGTGTTGGATGTTTGTTCTTGCCTCACTCTGTAAAGTGCGTTGGATGCTTGTTCTTGCCTCATTCTGTAAAGTGTGTTGGATGCTTGTTCTTGCCTCACTCTGTAAAGTGTGTTGGATGCGTGTTCTTGCCTCACTCTGTAAAGTGTGTTGGATGTTTGTTCTTGCCTCACTCTGTAAAGTGTGTTGGATGCTTGTTCTTGCCTCACTCTGTAAAGTGTGTTGGATGTTTGTTCTTGCCTCACTCTGTAAAGTGTGTTGGATGTTTGTTCTTGCCTCACTCTATAAATTGTGTTGGATGTTTGTTCTTGCCTCACTCTGTAAAGTGTGTTGGATGTTTGTTCTTGCCTCACTCTGTAAAGTGTGTTGGATGTTTGTTCTTGCCTCACTCTGTAAAGTGTGTTGGATGCTTGTTCTTGCCTCACTCTGTAAAGTGTGTTGGATGCTTGTTCTTGCCTCATTCTGTTAAGTGTGTTGGATGTTTGTTCTTGCCTCACTCTGTAAAGTGTGTTGGATGTTTGTTCTTGCCTCACTCTGTAAAGTGTGTTGGATGTTTGTTCTTGCCTCACTCTGTAAAGTGTGTTGGATGTTTGTTCTTGCCTCACTCTGTAAAGTGTGTTGGATGTTTGTTCTTGCCTCACTCTGTAAAGTGTGTTGGATGCTTGTTCTTGCCTCACTCTGTTAAGTGTGTTGGATGTTTGTTCTTGCCTCACTCTGTAAAGTGCGTTGGATGCTTGTTCTTGCCTCACTCTGTAAAGTGTGTTGGATGTTTGTTCTTGCCTCACTCTGTAAAGTGTGTTGGATGTTTGTTCTTGCCTCACTCTGTAAAGTGTGTTGGATGCTTGTTCTTGCTTCATTCTGTAAAGTGTGTTGGATGTTTGTTCTTGCCTCACTCTGTAAAGTGTGTTGGATGTTTGTTCTTGCCTCACTCTGTAAATTGTGTTGGATGTTTGTTCTTGCCTCATTCTGTAAAGTGTATTGGATGTTTGTTCTTGCCTCATTCTGTAAAGTGTGTTGGATGTTTGTTCTTGCCTCACTCTGTAAAGTGTGTTGGATGTTTGTTCTTGCCTCATTCTGTAAAGTGTGTTGGATGCTTGTTCTTGCCTCACTCTGTAAAGTGTGTTGGATGCGTGTTCTTGCCTCACTCTATAAAGTGTGTTGGATGTTTGTTCTTGCCTCACTCTGTAAAGTGTGTTGGATGCTTGTTCTTGCCTCACTCTGTAAAGTGTGTTGGATGCTTGTTCTTGCCTCACTCTGTAAAGTGTGTTGGATGTTTGTTCTTGCCTCATTCTGTAAATTGTGTTGGATGTTTGTTCTTGCCTCATTCTGTAAAGTGTGTTGGATGTTTGTTCTTGCCTCACTCTGTAAAGTGTGTTGGATGTTTGTTCTTGCCTCACTCTGTAAAGTGTGTTGGATGTTTGTTCTTGCCTCACTCTGTAAAGTGTGTTGGATGCTTGTTCTTGCCTCACTCTGTAAAGTGTGTTGGATGTTTGTTCTTGCCTCACTCTGTAAAGTGTGTTGGATGTTTGTTCTTGCCTCACTCTGTAAAGTGTGTTGGATGTTTGTTCTTGCCTCACTCTGTAAAGTGTGTTGGATGTTTGTTCTTGCCTCACTCTGTAAAGTGTGTTGGATGCTTGTTCTTGCCTCACTCTGTAAAGTGTGTTGGATGCTTGTTCTTGCCTCACTCTGTAAAGTGCGTTGGATGTTTGTTCTTGCCTCACTCTGTTAAGTGTGTTGGATGTTTGTTCTTGCCTCACTCTGTAAAGTGCGTTGGATGCTTGTTCTTGCCTCACTCTGTAAAGTGTGTTGGATGTTTGTTCTTGCCTCACTCTGTAAAGTGTGTTGGATGTTTGTTCTTGCCTCACTCTGTAAAGTGTGTTGGATGCTTGTTCTTGCTTCATTCTGTAAAGTGTGTTGGATGTTTGTTCTTGCCTCACTCTGTAAAGTGTGTTGGATGTTTGTTCTTGCCTCACTCTGTAAAGTGCGTTGGATGTTTGTTCTTGCCTCATTCTGTAAAGTGTATTGGATGTTTGTTCTTGCCTCATTCTGTAAAGTGTGTTGGATGTTTGTTCTTGCCTCACTCTGTAAAGTGTGTTGGATGTTTGTTCTTGCCTCATTCTGTAAAGTGTGTTGGATGCTTGTTCTTGCCTCACTCTGTAAAGTGTGTTGGATGCGTGTTCTTGCCTCACTCTGTAAAGTGTGTTGGATGTTTGTTCTTGCCTCACTCTGTAAAGTGTGTTGGATGCTTGTTCTTGCCTCACTCTGTAAAGTGTGTTGGATGCTTGTTCTTGCCTCACTCTGTAAAGTGTGTTGGATGTTTGTTCTTGCCTCACTCTGTAAAGTGTGTTGGATGTTTGTTCTTGCCTCACTCTGTAAAGTGTGTTGGATGTTTGTTCTTGCCTCACTCTGTAAAGTGTGTTGGATGCTTGTTCTTGCCTCACTCTGTAAAGTGTGTTGGATGCTTGTTCTTGCCTCATTCTGTTAAGTGTGTTGGATGTTTGTTCTTGCCTAACTCTGTAAAGTGTGTTGGATGTTTGTTCTTGCCTCACTCTGTAAAGTGTGTTGGATGTTTGTTCTTGCCTCACTCTGTAAAGTGTGTTGGATGTTTGTTCTTGCCTCACTCTGTAAAGTGTGTTGGATGTTTGTTCTTGCCTCACTCTGTAAAGTGTGTTGGATGCTTGTTCTTGCCTCACTCTGTAAAGTGTGTTGGATGCTTGTTCTTGCCTCACTCTGTAAAGTGCGTTGGATGTTTGTTCTTGCCTCACTCTGTTAAGTGTGTTGGATGTTTGTTCTTGCCTCACTCTGTAAAGTGCGTTGGATGCTTGTTCTTGCCTCATTCTGTAAAGTGTGTTGGATGCTTGTTCTTGCCTCACTCTGTAAAGTGTGTTGGATGCGTGTTCTTGCCTCACTCTGTAAAGTGTGTTGGATGTTTGTTCTTGCCTCACTCTGTAAAGTGTGTTGGATGCTTGTTCTTGCCTCACTCTGTAAAGTGTGTTGGATGTTTGTTCTTGCCTCACTCTGTAAAGTGTGTTGGATGTTTGTTCTTGCCTCACTCTATAAATTGTGTTGGATGTTTGTTCTTGCCTCACTCTGTAAAGTGTGTTGGATGTTTGTTCTTGCCTCACTCTGTAAAGTGTGTTGGATGTTTGTTCTTGCCTCACTCTGTAAAGTGTGTTGGATGCTTGTTCTTGCCTCACTCTGTAAAGTGTGTTGGATGCTTGTTCTTGCCTCATTCTGTTAAGTGTGTTGGATGTTTGTTCTTGCCTCACTCTGTAAAGTGTGTTGGATGTTTGTTCTTGCCTCACTCTGTAAAGTGTGTTGGATGTTTGTTCTTGCCTCACTCTGTAAAGTGTGTTGGATGTTTGTTCTTGCCTCACTCTGTAAAGTGTGTTGGATGTTTGTTCTTGCCTCACTCTGTAAAGTGTGTTGGATGCTTGTTCTTGCCTCACTCTGTAAAGTGTGTTGGATGCTTGTTCTTGCCTCATTCTGTAAAGTGTGTTGGATGTTTGTTCTTGCCTCATTCTGTAAAGTGTGTTGGATGCTTGTTCTTGCTTCATTCTGTTAAGTGTGTTGGATGTTTGTTCTTGCCTCACTCTGTAAAGTGTGTTGGATGTTTGTTCTTGCCTCATTCTGTAAAGTGTGTTGGATGTTTGTTCTTGCCTCATTCTGTAAAGTGTGTTGGATGTTTGTTCTTGCCTCACTCTGTAAAGTGTGTTGGATGTTTGTTCTTGCCTCATTCTGTAAAGTGTGTTGGATGCTTGTTCTTGCCTCATTCTGTTAAGTGTGTTGGATGTTTGTTCTTGCCTCACTCTGTAAAGTGTGTTGGATGCTTGTTCTTGCCTCACTCTGTAAAGTGTGTTGGATGCTTGTTCTTGCCTCATTCTGTTAAGTGTGTTGGATGTTTGTTCTTGCCTCACTCTGTAAAGTGTGTTGGATGTTTGTTCTTGCCTCACTCTGTAAAGTGTGTTGGATGTTTGTTCTTGCCTCACTCTGTAAAGTGTGTTGGATGTTTGTTCTTGCCTCACTCTGTAAAGTGTGTTGGATGTTTGTTCTTGCCTCACTCTGTAAAGTGTGTTGGATGCTTGTTCTTGCCTCACTCTGTAAAGTGTGTTGGATGCTTGTTCTTGCCTCACTCTGTAAAGTGCGTTGGATGTTTGTTCTTGCCTCACTCTGTTAAGTGTGTTGGATGTTTGTTCTTGCCTCACTCTGTAAAGTGCGTTGGATGCTTGTTCTTGCCTCACTCTGTAAAGTGTGTTGGATGTTTGTTCTTGCCTCACTCTGTAAAGTGTGTTGGATGCTTGTTCTTGCCTCACTCTGTAAAGTGCGTTGGATGTTTGTTCTTGCCTCTCTCTGTAAAGTGTGTTGGATGTTTGTTCTTGCCTCACTCTGTAAAGTGTGTTGGATGCTTGTTCTTGCCTCACTCTGTAAAGTGTGTTGGATGCTTGTTCTTGCTTCATTCTGTAAAGTGTGTTGGATGTTTGTTCTTGCCTCACTCTGTAAAGTGCGTTGGATGCTTGTTCTTGCCTCACTCTGTAAAGTGCGTTGGATGCTTGTTCTTGCCTCACTCTGTAAAGTGTGTTGGATGCTTGTTCTTGCTTCATTCTGTAAAGTGTGTTGGATGTTTGTTCTTGCCTCACTCTGTAAAGTGTGTTGGATGTTTGTTCTTGCCTCACTCTGTAAAGTGTGTTGGATGCTTGTTCTTGCCTCACTCTGTAAAGTGTGTTGGATGTTTGTTCTTGCCTCACTCTGTAAAGTGTGTTGGATGTTTGTTCTTGCCTCACTCTGTAAAGTGTGTTGGATGTTTGTTCTTGCCTCACTCTGTAAAGTGTGTTGGATGTTTGTTCTTGCCTCACTCTGTAAAGTGTGTTGGATGTTTGTTCTTGCTTCATTCTGTTAAGTGTGTTGGATGTTTGTTCTTGCCTCACTCTGTAAAGTGTGTTGGATGTTTGTTCTTGCCTCATTCTGTAAAGTGTGTTGGATGTTTGTTCTTGCCTCACTCTGTAAAGTGTGTTGGATGTTTGTTCTTGCCTCATTCTGTAAAGTGTGTTGGATGTTTGTTCTTGCCTCATTCTGTAAAGTGTGTTGGATGTTTGTTCTTGCCTCACTCTGTAAAGTTTGTTGGATGTTTGTTCTTGCCTCATTCTGTAAAGTGTGTTGGATGCTTGTTCTTGCCTCATTCTGTTAAGTGTGTTGGATGTTTGTTCTTGCCTCACTCTGTAAAGTGTGTTGGATGTTTGTTCTTGCCTCATTCTGTAAAGTGTGTTGGATGCTTGTTCTTGCCTCACTCTGTAAAGTGTGTTGGATGTTTGTTCTTGCCTCACTCTGTAAAGTGTGTTGGATGCTTGTTCTTGCCTCACTCTGTAAAGTGTGTTGGATGTTTGTTCTTGCCTCATTCTGTAAAGTGTGTTGGATGTTTGTTCTTGCCTCACTCTGTAAAGTGTGTTGGATGCGTGTTCTTGCCTCACTCTGTAAAGTGTGTTGGATGTTTGTTCTTGCCTCACTCTGTAAAGTGTGTTGGATGCTTGTTCTTGCCTCACTCTGTAAAGTGTGTTGGATGCTTGTTCTTGCCTCACTCTGTAAAGTGTGTTGGATGTTTGTTCTTGCCTCATTCTGTAAAGTGTGTTGGATGCTTGTTCTTGCCTCATTCTGTTAAGTGTGTTGGATGTTTGTTCTTGCCTCACTCTGTAAAGTGTGTTGGATGTTTGTTCTTGCCTCACTCTGTAAAGTGTGTTGGATGCTTGTTCTTGCCTCACTCTGTAAAGTGGGTTGGATATGTGTTCTTGCCTCACTCTGTAAAGTGTGTTGGATGTTTGTTCTTGCCTCATTCTGTAAAGTGTGTTGGATGCTTGTTCTTGCCTCACTCTGTAAAGTGTGTTGGATGTTTGTTCTTGCCTCACTCTGTAAAGTGTGTTGGATGCGTGTTCTTGCCTCACTCTGTAAAGTGTGTTGGATGTTTGTTCTTGCCTCATTCTGTAAAGTGTGTTGGATGTTTGTTCTTGCCTCACTCTGTAAAGTGTGTTGGATGCGTGTTCTTGCCTCACTCTGTAAAGTGTGTTGGATGTTTGTTCTTGCCTCACTCTGTAAAGTGTGTTGGATGCTTGTTCTTGCCTCACTCTGTAAAGTGTGTTGGATGCTTGTTCTTGCCTCACTCTGTAAAGTGTGTTGGATGTTTGTTCTTGCCTCACTCTGTAAAGTGTGTTGGATGTTTGTTCTTGCCTCACTCTGTAAAGTGTGTTGGATGTTTGTTCTTGCCTCACTCTGTAAAGTGTGTTGGATGTTTGTTCTTGCCTCACTCTGTAAAGTGTGTTGGATGCTTGTTCTTGCCTCACTCTGTAAAGTGTGTTGGATGCTTGTTCTTGCCTCACTCTGTAAAGTGTGTTGGATGCTTGTTCTTGCCTCACTCTGTAAATTGTGTTGGATGTTTGTTCTTGCCTCACTCTGTAAAGTGTGTTGGATGCTTGTTCTTGCCTCACTCTGTAAAGTGTGTTGGATGTTTGTTCTTGCCTCATTCTGTAAAGTGTGTTGGATGTTTGTTCTTGCCTCACTCTGTAAAGTGTGTTGGATGCGTGTTCTTGCCTCACTCTGTAAAGTGTGTTGGATGTTTGTTCTTGCCTCACTCTGTAAAGTGTGTTGGCTGCTTGTTCTTGCCTCACTCTGTAAAGTGTGTTGGATGTTTGTTCTTGCCTCACTCTGTAAAGTGTGTTGGATGTTTGTTCTTGCCTCACTCTGTAAAGTGTGTTGGATGTTTGTTCTTGCCTCACTCTGTAAAGTGTGTTGGATGCTTGTTCTTGCCTCACTCTGTAAAGTGTGTTGGATGTTTGTTCTTGCCTCACTCTGTAAAGTGTGTTGGATGTTTGTTCTTGCCTCATTCTGTAAAGTGTGTTGGATGCTTGTTCTTGCCTCACTCTGTAAAGTGTGTTGGATGCTTGTTCTTGCCTCACTCTGTAAAGTGTGTTGGATGCTTGTTCTTGCCTCACTCTGTAAATTGTGTTGGATGTTTGTTCTTGCCTCACTCTGTAAAGTGTGTTGGATGCTTGTTCTTGCCTCACTCTGTAAAGTGTGTTGGATGTTTGTTCTTGCCTCATTCTGTAAAGTGTGTTGGATGTTTGTTCTTGCCTCACTCTGTAAAGTGTGTTGGATGCGTGTTCTTGCCTCACTCTGTAAAGTGTGTTGGATGTTTGTTCTTGCCTCACTCTGTAAAGTGTGTTGGCTGCTTGTTCTTGCCTCACTCTGTAAAGTGTGTTGGATGTTTGTTCTTGCCTCACTCTGTAAAGTGTGTTGGATGTTTGTTCTTGCCTCACTCTGTAAAGTGTGTTGGATGTTTGTTCTTGCCTCACTCTGTAAAGTGTGTTGGATGCTTGTTCTTGCCTCACTCTGTAAAGTGTGTTGGATGTTTGTTCTTGCCTCACTCTGTAAAGTGTGTTGGATGTTTGTTCTTGCCTCATTCTGTAAAGTGTGTTGGATGCTTGTTCTTGCCTCACTCTGTAAAGTGTGTTGGATGCGTGTTCTTGCCTCACTCTGTAAAGTGTGTTGGATGTTTGTTCTTGCCTCACTCTGTAAAGTGTGTTGGCTGCTTGTTCTTGCCTCATTCTGTAAAGTGTGTTGGATGTTTGTTCTTGCCTCACTCTGTAAAGTGTTTTGGATGTTTGTTCTTGCCTCACTCTGTAAAGTGTGTTGGATGCTTGTTCTTGCCTCACTCTGTAAAGTGTGTTGGATGTTTGTTCTTGCCTCACTCTGTAAAGTGTGTTGGATGTTTGTTCTTGCCTCACTCTGTAAAGTGTGTTGGATGTTTGTTCTTGCCTCATTCTGTAAAGTGTGTTGGATGCTTGTTCTTGCCTCACTCTGTAAAGTGTGTTGGATGTTTGTTCTTGCCTCACTCTGTAAAGTGTGTTGGATGTTTGTTCTTGCCTCACTCTGTAAAGTGTGTTGGATGTTTGTTCTTGCCTCATTCTGTAAAGTGTGTTGGATGTTTGTTCTTGCCTCACTCTGTAAAGTGTTTTGGATGTTTGTTCTTGCCTCACTCTGTAAAGTGTGTTGGATGTTTGTTCTTGCCTCACTCTGTAAAGTGTGTTGGATGTTTGTTCTTGCCTCACTCTGTAAAGTGTGTTGGATGTTTGTTCTTGCCTCACTCTGTAAAGTGTGTTGGATGTTTGTTCTTGCCTCACTCTGTAAAGTGTGTTGGATGTTTGTTCTTGCCTCACTCTGTAAAGTGTGTTGGATGTTTGTTCTTGCCTCACTCTGTAAAGTGTGTTGGATGTTTGATTCAGTGAACCTCGTTCACAAACAAGGTTCACTAAATCTGAAGTGGGAAGAGGAGACAGACAAGTACAGAAGCAAACAACCCGATAACCTTCCGCACTGAACGGACTCAGAACCCGATAACCTTCCGCACCGAACGGACTCAGAACCCGATAACCTATCGCACTGAACGGACTCAGAACCCGATAACCTTCCGCACTGAACGGAATCAGAACCCGATAACCTTCCGCACTGAACGGACTCAGAACCCGATAACCTTCCGCACTGAACGGACTCAGAACCCGATAACCTTCCGCACTGAACGGACTCAGAAACCGATAACCTTCCGCACTGAACGGAATCAGAACCCGATAACCTTCCGCACTGAACGGAATCAGAACCCGATAACCTTCCGCACTGAACGGACTCAAAACCCGATAACCTTCCGCACCGAACGGTGCTGTCTTCTCAAATACAGGTGAAGTCGGAAGTTTACATACACTTAGGTGTGAGTCATTAAAACTCGTTTTTCAACCACCAATTTCTTGTTAGGACATCTACTTTGTGCATGACACAAGTAATTTTTACAACAATTGTTTACAGAAAGATAATTTCACAGAGTGAATTATATCACAATTACAGTGGATCAGAAGTTTACTTTGCCTTTAAACAGCTCGGAAAATTCCAGAAAATGTCATGGATTTAGAAGCCAGGCTAATTGACATCATTTGAGGCAATTTGGAGGTGTACCTGTGGATGTATTTCAAGGCCTACCTTCAAACTCAGTGCCAATTTGCTTGACATCATGGGAAAATCTAAAGAAATCAGCTAAGACCTCAGAAAAAAAATTGTAGGCCTCCACAATCTGGTTCATCCCTGGGAACAATTTCCAAACGCCTGAAGGTACTACGTTCATCTGTACAAACACGAGTATGCAAGTATAAACAACATGGGACCACGCAGCCATCATTCTGCTCAGGAAGGAGATGCGTTCTGTCTCCTAGAGATGAACGTACTTTGGTGTGAAAAGTGCAAATCAATCCCAGAACAACAGCAAAGGACTTTGTTTAGATGCTGGAGGAAACCGGTACAAAAGTATCTATATCCACAGTAAAACGAGTCATATATCAACATAACCTGAAAGGCCGCTCAGCAATGAAGAAGCCACTGCTACAAAACAGCCATGAAAAAGTCAGACTACAGTTTGCAACTGCACATGGGGACAAAGATTGTACTTTTTGGAGAAATGTCCTCTGGTCTGATGAAACAAAAAAATTGAATTGTTTGGCCATAATAAAAAAGAAGGACCAAGGCACTCTTCATATAATTAATTAAAATGCCTTCATTAACCTGTTTGGGATAGCCCCCCTTTTTCTCAATTTCCGCCTGAAAACATACCCTAATCTAACTGCTTGTAGCTCAGGCCTAGAAGGAAGGATATGCATATTCTTGGTATCATTTGAAAGGAAACATTCTGAAGTTTGTGTAAATGTGAATTGAATGTAGGAGAATATAACACAATAGATCTGGTAGAAGAAAATACAAGGAAATCAACAGACGTTTTTTGTTCTTTTACTGTTGTTGCATCTTTAAAAATCAACAAGAAAGGCCAAACATTCAGTTATGATACTGGGGATCATTTCAAATGAGAACATAGGTAGGCAACAGTATTTTACCAAAGTTTCAGATGGATACATTCAGGAATGAGTGAGGTACATGCCATTGAGCATGAGGTCAACCAGGTGTCCCTCACAAGTTTCCCAAATGTACCCAAGTGGCCGAATTGGTACAATGATACAATGATACAAAACCTATATACAAAATACAAAACAATTATTCTAACATACCCCAAAAAATATATATTTGAAAAATTCAAGAAAAAAAAATGAATATTTCAAAAAAATAAAAAAATAACAAGGGGAACTATTTACACTTCAAATGTTCAATCATGTGAAGACTCTCTGTCCTCTAAACAATGTTGCGCTCCTGATGCCATATCCCATAGCAGTCTCTCTCTGGTGTGAAACAGAGGGTCACAGCACAGGTGGTGCAGGTGACAGGGGACTTCTTGTGGCACAGGGCACAACGAAGCCGCCCTACTGTGCCCCTTTTTCCCTGAGGCACATCCCTGCCTGCAATGATGAACTTCACCATGTGCGTACCGCTGGTTGGAGCAGAAGGGACAGAGGTAGAGGGGACAGAAGGTGCTACAGTGTTCTTGCTGTAGTTAGCTGGATGAGCTGCTCCCTGAAGGCTAGCTGTGAGATGGGGGGCTGTCCACAGTTCTTGGCCATTTCCTTCTGGAGGATGAAGGAATTCACCACAGCAATGTCAATAAAATGATAGAATAGAGTTTTGTACCATTTCATGGTCTTGTGAAGTACATTATAGTAGCCTATCAGAGCATCAGATAGGTCTACACCCCCCATGCTCTTGTTGTAATCCCTCACAGCATCTGGAATGGGGACATTTCTGGCAGTCCAAGCGCCTGTAGGACCTTTCAAACGTCGAACAACGTGATCCCCACCGAACGACTTGTGAATAGTGGAACACATGACTACCTCTCGAGTGTCCATCCACTTCACAAACAGCAAACCATCTTCACGGATCCATCTCATGGTACCCCGCTCAGCCCGCTTAGGCATGTCGTTTACCCTGGTTTTTGGAAAACCCACTCGGTTGGTCCGAATGGTGCCACAGGCCCACATCTCCAGCTTCCTCAGGTCTGTGAACAGGGTAGGGCTTGTGTAGAAGTTGTCTACAAATAGTTTGTAGCCCTTCCCCAGCAGCTGGAAATCTAATAACTGCATCACAGAATCATAACTGAGTCCCTTACCGCTCGCACAAGTGTTCTTCCCCTCATAGACAAAAAAATTGCACGTGTATGCACACGCAGAATCGGCCAAAACAAACAGCTTGTAACCCCATTTTGTGGGTTTGTTGCGCATGTACTGTTTTAGGCCAATTCTGGCCTTTGAGGCTACCATTCTCTCATCTATGGAAAGGTTCTGGGCGGGCTGAAAATATGTCTTGCATGCCTCAACGATATCATGGTAGAGAGGTTTAATCTTGCATAGTTTGTCAAAGCCTGCTGTGCCTCGTTTCGCCTCGTTGTCCTTATCAACCTCTGGGTCACTAATGTGAAGTGCCCGTGAAATTGTCAGAAACCTCTTACAAGACATGACCGTTGAGGGGAAAGGCAGTTGATAGAGTGGTGCAGTTTTCCAGTAGTGTTTGAGGTTCTTCAGCTTCACCACCCCCATGTAAATGACCATAGACAGGTAGCAAAACAGATCTGAAATGGAAATGTCCTTCCATGCCTCTGTCTTGCCTTCCTGCTTCTTAGCCCCATATTTATTAGTGTTCATCACCAGGGTATCAACAACTGCCGAGGTGAAGAACAACTGGAAAAGTTGCATGGGGCTGTATTTAGAGGTTGTGTCCAATTGAGGGCCTACTGGGCGTTTTGGGCGGAAAAGTGGAGATGGTGGGGCCACATCCTCCTCAAGAACAGAGTGCCAACGGTCCTCCTCCGCTCTGTCAGGTTCCACGCTGGACGGTTCCACGCTGCCCTTCCTCCGCTTCTTTGCCGCCGGCTTACCACCCCTTGATGGCCGGGCGGGGGTAGGTGTGGTGCCGGATACAGCCGGGGTCCAGCTGGATGGACCAGCTTCAGTGGGGGATTTTCTCCTTGGCTCCCAATCAGAATCGCTGGGACTGTGAAATAAAGACACAGACACAAAGACACATATTATATATACACAATTTGTGACCATGGTGAGGTTTTGTCCATTTCATTTTAGAGAGAAAATACATGGAAACAATTAGGTAATAATTATACAGACACACATTATAGAAGCACAATTTGTGACCATGGTGATGGTTTTGTCCATTTCATTTTAGAGATAAAATACATGGAAACAATTAGGTAATAGTTACACAGACACACATTATAGAAGCACAATTTGTGACCATGGTGATGGTTTTGTCCATTTCATTTTAGAGATAAAATACATGGAAACAATTAGGTAATAATTATACAGACACATATTATAGAAGCACAATTTGTGACCATGGTGATGGTTTTGTCCATTTCATTTTAGAGAGAAAATACATGGAAACAATTAGGTAATAATTATACAGACACATATTATAGAAGCACAATTTGTGACCATGGTGATGGTTTTGTCCATTTCATTTTAGAGATAAAATACATGGAAACAATTAGGTAATAATTATACAGACACACATTATAGAAGCACAATTTGTGACCATGGTGATGGTTTTGTCCATTTCATTTTAGAGATAAAATACATGGAAACAATTAGGTAATAATTACACAGACACACATTATAGAAGCACAATTTGTGACCATGGTGAGGTTTTGTCCAGACACACAGACATACACCCACAATGTAGAGCAATATGTACTTTCTACATTTCAATATACTTGTGTACTTTTATATTTCATGTCCTAGTCATATTTTTATATAAGGCAAATAAAATACAATATCTCAAACAACTCAAATGAATTATATTTGATATTACTAATTTCAAACAACGTTACTCACCGATCCAAAACTGCGTCTTCACCGTGGAGGAACATGTCTTCGAATTCTGAATCCACGGATTCAATCTCACTGGATTCATTTAGCTGTTCACTATCACTAGATCTCTCTATTTCATCAATGATATCGTGCATATCTGTATACCTGGTCTTGGTCTTTGATTTTGCTGATTTATTAGCCATTATTGTAACTTGAAAATGCTCAGAACAAAACGTTTGCGGCGCGTAAAACGGCAGGGATCCTTCTGGTAGAATTTTCAATGGCGAATAGCTGTGTACGCATGGCTTTACAACGAAGCCTATTATTTCCAGGTAGAACCATTGCATATGCCCATGTACCTCTGTTCATTGGCTATCTATCCAGCTAGATTTCAAGAAGATCCGTGGTCATTGGTCCGAAATACAGTCAATCAACGAAGGACAGGTCATTCGATTGGCGCATCAGGAAGTCGTTGTTTGGTCTGTTCAAATCAATTTTTTTCGGTCAATATGTCCCGGGAAAAGAACCATGAAGTTTGGTTGTTTTACTAACAAACAGAGGATTCTAATGAAACCGAACTTGACTTGATAAACGTCCCTTTAGAGTGAGTAATTACAATGAATGTTACGTCCAAAGTTGAACGACGCTGAATTTTCCACACAAGCCGTTCACAAAATGTTTCGTTTTAGGCTATAAAAATGGATTATATCGAACAAAAAGCCACTTGATTGTTTCGTCGTGACCTTTAGGATTGCCAAAAGAAGAAAATTTCCTAAGGTAATTGATGATTTTTATTGCTATTTCTGACTTTCGTGACTAATGTACTTTGTTGTAACTGTACCTAATGTGTTGTTTACTGATCGATAATCGCTTTTGCAGTGAAGCTTTTCGAAATCGGACATATTGGCTAGATTAACAAGAGGTATAGTTTTGATATGGTGTATAACACTTCTGATTTAATTGAAGCTAAATATTTATAATTATGACATTTCGCCATTTTCTTTTTTTTTTTTTGAAACGTGCCGCTAGCGGCACCCCAATCCTGGACAGGTTAATATGGCATGTTCAATAGAAACAAAGTTTTAAAAACCCACGCGTTTCGGCTGCATGGCCTTCATCAGGGAGTTTGGTTCCCTCAATGAACATTTGCACTTAAGGGTGTACTCACTTTTGTTGCCAGCGGTTTAGACATTAATGGCTGTGTGTTGAGTTATTTTGAGGGGACAGCAAATTTACACTTATAAAGCTGTACACTCACTACTTTACATTGGGCCCAAAGTGTCAATATTTTGTGTGGCTACCATCATTTTCCAGCACTGCCTTAACCCTCTTGGGCATGGAGTTCACCAGAGCTTCACAGGTTACCACTGGAGTCCTCTTCCACTCCTCCATGACGACATCACGGAGCTGGTGGATGTTAGAGACCTTGCACTCCTCCACCTTCCGTTTGAGGATGCCCCACAGATGCTCAATAGGGTTTAGGTCTGGAGACATGCTTGGCCAGTCCATCACCTTTACTCTCAGCTTCTTTAGCAAGGCAGTGGTCGTCTTGGAGGTGTGTTTGGGGTCATTATCATGTTGGAATACTGCCCTGCGGCCCAGTCTCCGAAGGAAGGGGATCATGCTCTACTTCAGTATGTCACAGTACAATTTGGCATTCATGGTTCCCGCAATGAACTGTAGCTCCCCAGTGCCGGCAGCACTCATGCAGCCCCAGACCATGACACTCCCACCACCATGCTTGACTGTAGGCAAGACACACTTGTCTTTGTACTCCTCACCTGGTTGCCGCCACACACGCTTGACACCATCTGAACCAAATAAGTTTATCTTGGTCTCATCAGACCACAGGACATGGTTCCAGTAATCAAATCAAGTTTATTTCAAATCAAGTTTATTTTATATAGCCCTTCGTACATCAGCTAATATCTCGAAGTGCTGTACAGAAACCCAGCCTAAAACCCCAAACAGCAAGCAATGCAGGTGTAGAAGCACGGCGGCTAGGAAAAACTCCCTAGAAAGGCCAAACCCTAGGAAGAAACCTAGAGAGGAACCAGGCTATGAGGGGTGGCCAGTCCTCTTCTGGCTGTGCCGGGTGGAGATTATAACAGAACATGGCCAAGATGTTCAAATGTTCATAAATGATCAGCATGGTCAAATAATAATCAGGAGTAAATGTCAGTTAGCTTTTCATAGCCGATCATTAAGAGTATCTCTACCGCTCCTGCGGTCTCTAGAGAGTTGAAAACAGCAGGTCTGGGACAGGTAGCACGTCCGGTGGACAGGTCAGGGTTCCATAGCCGCAGGCAGAACAGTTGAAGCTGGAACAGCAGCAAGGGCAGGTGGACTGGGGACAGCAAGGAGTCATCATGCCCGGTAGTCCTGACGTATGGTCCTAGGGCTCAGGTCCTCAGAGAGAGAGAAAGAAAGAGAGAAGGAGAGAATTAGAGAGAGCATACTTAAATTCACACAGGACACCGGATAAGACAGGAGAAGTACTCCAGATATAACCAACTGACCCTAGCCCCCCGACACATAAACTACTGCAGCATAAATACTGGAGGCTGAGACAGGAGGGGTCAGGAGACACTGTGGCCCCATCCGATGATACCCCCGGACAGGGCCAAACAGGAAGGATATAACCCCACCCACTTTGCCAAAGCACAGCCCCACACCACTAGAGGGATATCTTCAACCACCAACTTACCATCCTGAGACAAGGCCGAGTATAGCCCACAAGGATCTCCACCACAGCACAAACCAAGGGGGGCGCCAACCCAGACAGGAAGATCACGTCAGTAACTCAACCCACTCAAGTGACGCACCCCTCCTAGGGACGGCATGAAAGAGCACCAGTAAGCCAGTGACTCAGCCCCTGTAATAGGGTTAGAGGCAGAGAATCCCAGTGGAGAGAGGGGAACCGGCCAGGCAGAGACAGCAAGGGCGGTTCGTTGCTCCAGAGCCTTTCCGTTCACCTTCACACTCCTGGGCCAGACTACACTCAATCATATGACCTACTGAAGAGATGAGTCTTCAGTAAAGACTTAAAGGTTGAGATCGAGTCTGCGTCTCTCACATGGGTAGGCAGACTATTCCATAAAAATTGAGATCTATAGGAGAAAGCCCTGCCTCCAGCTGTTTGCTTAGAAATTCTAGGGACAATTAGGAGGCCTGCGTCTTGTGACCGTAGCGTACGTGTAGGTATGTACGGCAGGACCAACTCGGAAAGATAGGTAGGAGCAAGCCCATGTAACGCTTTATAGGTTAACAGTAAAACTTTGAAATCAGCCCTTGCCTTAACAGGAAGCCAGTGTAGGGAAGCTAGCACTGGAGTAATATGATCAAATTTCTTGGTTCTAGTCAGGATTCTAGCAGCCGTATTTAGCACTAACTGAAGTTTATTTAGTGCTTTATCCGGGTAGCCGGAAAATAGAGCATTGCAGTAGTCTAACCAAGAAGTAACAAAAGCATGGATACATTTTTCTGCATCATTTTTGGACAGAAAATTTCTGATTTTGCAATGTTAAGTAGATGGAAAAAAGCTGTCCTTGAAACAGTCTTGATATGTTCGTCAAAAGAGAGATCAGGGTCAAGAGTAACGCCGAGGTCCTTCACAGTTTTATTTGAGACGACTTTACAACCATCAAGATTAATTGTCAGATTTAACAGAATATCTCTTTGTTTCTTGGGACCTAGAACAAGCATCTCTGTTTTGTCCGAGTTTAAAAGTAGAACGTTTTCAGCCATCCACTTCCTTATGTCTGAAACACAGGCTTCTAGCAAGGGCAATTTTGGGGCTTCACCATGTTCCATTGAAATGTACAGCTCTGTGTCATCCGCATAGCAGTGAAAGTTAACATTATGTTTTCGAATAACATCCCTAAGAGGTAAAATATATAGTGAAAACAATAGTGGTCCTAAAACGGAACCTTGAGGAACACCGAAATGTACAGTTGATTTCTCAGAGGACAAACCATTCACAGAGACAAACTGATATCTTTCCGACAGATAAGATCTAAACCAGGCCAGAACTTGTCCGTGTAGACCAATTTGGGTTTCCAGTCTCTCCAAAAGAATGTGGTGATCGATGGTGTCAAAGGCAGCACTAAGGTCTTGTAGCACGAGGACAGATGCAGAGCCTCGGTCTGAAGCCATTAAAAGGTAATTTACCACCTTCACAAGTGCAGTCTCAGTGCTATGATGGGGTCTAAAACCAGACTGAAGCATTTCGTATACATTGTTTGTCTTCAGGGAGGCAGTGAGTTGCTGCGCAACAGCTTTTTCAAAATTTTTTGAGAGGAATGGAAGATTCGATATAGGCCAATAGTTTGTTATATTTTCTGGGTCAAGGTTTGGCTTTTCAAGAGAGGCTTTATTACTGCCACTTTTAGTGAGTTTGGTACACATCCGGTGGATAGAGAGCCGTTTATTATGTTCAACATAGGAGGGCCAAGCACAGGAAGCAGCTCTTTCAGTAGTTTAGTTGGAATAGGATCCAGTATGCAGCTTGAAGGTTTAGAGGCCATGATTATTTTCATCATTGTGTCAAGAGATATAGTACTAAAACACTTAAGTGTCTCTCTTGATCCTAGGTCCTGGCAGAGTTGTGCAGACTCAGGACAGCTAAGCTTTGGAGGAATACGCAGATTTAAAGAGGAGTCCGTAATTTGCTTTCTAATGATCATGATCTTTTCCTCAAAGAAGTTGATGAATTTATTACTGCTGAAGTGAAAGCCATCCTCTCTTGGGGAATGCTGCTTTTCAGTTAGCTTTGCAACAGTATCAAAAATAAATTTAGGATTGTTCTTATTTTCCTCAATTAAGTTGGAAAAGTAGGATGATCGAGCAGCAGTGAGGGCTCTTCGGTACTGCACGGTACTGTCTTTCCAAGCTAGTCGGAAGACTTCCAGTTTGGTGTGGCGCCATTTCCGTTCCAATTTTCTGGAAGCTTGCTTCAAAGCTCGGGTATTTTCTGTATACCAGGGAGCTAGTTTCTTATGACAAATGTTTTTCGTTTTTAGGGGTGCAACTGCATCTAGGGTTTTGCGCAAGGTTAAATTGAGTTCCTCAGTTAGGTGGTTAACTGATTTTTGTCCTTTGACATCCTTGGGTTAGGCAGAAGGAGTCTGGAAGGGCATCAAGAAATCTTTGTGTTGTCTGAGAATTTATAGCACGACTTTTGATGTTCCTTGGTTAGAGTCTGAGCAGATTATTTGTTGCGATTGCAAACGTAATAAAATGGTGGTCCGATAGTCCAGGATTATGAGGAAAAACATTAAGATCCACAACATTTATTCCATGGGACAAAACTAGGTCCAGAGTATGACTGTGGCAGTGAGTAGGTCCAGAGACATGTTGGACAAAACCCACTGAGTCGATGATGGCTCCGAACGCCTTTTGGAGTGGGTCTGTGGACTTTTCCATATGAATATTAAAATCACCAAAAATTTGAATATTATCTGCTATGACTACAAGGTCCGATAGGAATTCAGGGAACTCAGTGAGGAACGCTGTATATGGCCCAGGAGGTCTGTAAACAGTAGCTATAAAAAGTGATTGAGTAGGCTGCATAGATTTCATGACTAGAAGCTCAAAAGACGAAAACGTCATATTTTCTTTTGTAAATTGAAATTTGTTATCGTAAATGTTAGCAACACCTCCGCCTTTGCGGGATGCACGGGGGATATGGTCACTAGTGTAACCAGGAGGTGAGGCCTCATTTAACACAGTAAATTCATCAGGCTTAAGCCATGTTTCAGTCAGGCCAATCATATCAAGATTATGATCAGTGATTAGTTCATTGACTATAACTGCCTTTGAAGTGAGGGATCTAACATTAAATAGTCCTATTTTGAGACGTGAGGTATCACAATCTCTTTCAATAATGGCAGGAATGGAGGAGGTCTTTATTCTAGTGAGATTGCTAATCCATGTCCTTAGTCTGCTTGTCTTCAGCAAACTGTTTGTGGGCTTTCTTGTGCATCATCTTTAGAAGAGGCTTCCTTCTGGGACGACAGGCATGCAGACCAATTTGATGCAGTGTACGGCGTATGGTCTGAGCACTGACAGGCTGACCCCCCACCCCTTCAACCTCTGCAGCAATGCTGGCAGCAATCATACGTCTATTTCCCAAAGACAACCTCTGGATATGACGCTGAGCACGTGCACTCAACTTCTTTGGTCGACCATGGCGAAGCCTGTTCTGAGTGGAACCTGTCCAGTTAAACCGCTGTATGGTCTTGGCCACCGTGCTGCAGCTCAGTTTCAGGGTCTTGGCAATCTTCTTATAGCCCAGGCCATCTTTATGTAGAGCAACAATTATTTTTTTCAGATCCTCAGAGAGTTCTTTGCCATGAGGTGCCATGTTGAATTTCCAGTGACCAGTCAGTATGAGGGAGTGTGAGAGCGATGACACCAAATTTAACACACCTGCTCCCCATTCACACCTGAGACCTTGTAACACTAACGAGTCACATGACACCGGGGAAGGAAAATGGCTAATTGGGCCCAATTTGGACATTTTCACTTAGGGGTGTACTCACTTTTGTTGCCAGCGGTTTAGACATTAATGGCTGTGTGTTGAGTTATTTTGAGGGGACAGCAAATTTACACTGTTATACAAGCTGTACACTCACTACTTTACATTGTAGCAAAGTGTCATTTCTTCAGTGTTGTCACGTGAAAAGATATACTCAAATATTTACAAAAATGTGAGGGGTGTACTCACTTTTGTGATATACTGTATATCAACGAATTGGCGCGGGCACTAGAACAGTCTGCAGCACCCGGCCTCACCCTACTAGAATCCGAAGTCAAATTTCTACTGTTTGCTGATGATCTGGTGCTTCTGTCACCAACCAAGGAGTGCCTACAGCAGCACCTAGATCTTCTGCACAGATTCTGCCAGACCTGGGCCCTGACAGTAAATCTCAGTAAGACCAAAATAATCGTGTTCCAAAAAAGGTCCAGTCGCCAGGACCACAAATTCCATCTAGACACTGTGACCCTAGAGAACACAAAAAACTATACATACCTCGGCCTAAACATCAGCGCCACAGGTAACTTCCACAAAGCTGTGAACGATCTGAGAGACAAGGCAAGAAGGGCATTCTATGCCATCAAAAGGAACATAAATTTCAACATACCAATTAGGATCTGGCTAAAAATACTTGAATCAGTCGTAGAGCCCATTGTCCTTTATGGTTGTGAGGTCTGGGGTCCGCTCACCAACCAAGACTTCACAAAATGGGACAAACACCAAATTGAGACTCTGCATGCAGAATTCTGCAAAAATATCCTCCGTGTACAACGTAGAACACCAAATAATGCATGCAGAGCAGAATTAGGCCGATACGCACTAATTATCAAAATCCAGAAAAGAGCTGTTAACCTGTTTGGGCTGCAGGGGCAGTATTGAGTAGCTCTGATAAAAGGTGCCCATTTCAAACGGCCTCGTACTCAATTCTTGCTCGTACAATATGCATATTATTATTACTATTGGATAGAAAACACTCTCTAGTTTCTAAAACCGTTTGAATTATATCTGTGAGTAAAACAGAACTCATTTGGCAGCAAACTTCCTGACCAGGAAGTGGAAAGTCTGAAAACGATGCTCTGTTCTAGGGCCTGCCTATAAATGGGCATGATACGTATTAGTATACATGCACGTCATACACCTTCCACTAGATGTCAAGAGGCAGTGAGAGAAGAAATGGAGTGTTTATCTTGGTCTGAGGTGGAATAAATCCTCTTGGCATGACGTGTCACCCATTTCCTGTTTTCTGGAACGCGCGAGAAGGGACCTGGTATTGCCTTCTGGAAAGCTGTCGTTATAGACGGCTACTATCTCCGGCTTTGATTTTATTTGATAAATGTGACGATATCATCGTAAAGTATGTTTTTTCAATATAGTTTTATTAGATTATTGAATTTTTTTCGGGACGTTAGGCGTGTTGCGTTGTGTGCCTTTGTTCAGGAAGGAGAGCTTCGCGCCACTTGGCTAGTGTGCTTGCTAATTCAAGAGGGAAAAAGGACGTTCTAAAACCAAACAACGATTGTTCTGGACAAAGGACCCCTTGTACAACATTCTGATGGAAGCTCATCAAAAGTAGGACCCATTTTATGATGCTATTTCATATATCTGTCGAACTTGTGTACTATTAGTTTTGCGCCCAGGTTTTGGGCACTATCTCGCCTTAGGTATTAGGTATTTGACGTTGGTGTCTGTAATTACTCTGGCTGCTTCGGTGCTATTTCTGACGTTATCTGTGATGGTAGCTGCAATGTAAAACTGGTTTATACCTCAATATGCACATTTTTCGAACAAAACATAGATTTATTGTGTAACATGTTATAGGACTGTCATCTGATGAAGTTGTTTCTTGGTTAGTTTGGTTGGATCTTGGTTAGATATGTTGGTTTTGTGCATGCTACCTGTGCTGTGAAAAATGTCTGTCCTTTTTTGTATTTGGTGGTGAGCTAACATAATATATACGTGGTGTTTTCGCTGTAAAACATTTTAAAAATCGGACATGTTGGCTGGATTCACAAGATGTTTATCTTTCAAATGCTGTATTGGACTTCTTAATGTGTGAAAGTTAAATATTTCTAAAAAATATATTTTGAATTTCGCGCCCTGCACTTCAGCTGGCTGTTGTCATAAGTGTACCGACGTCGGGCAGCCATAAGAAGTTCAATTCTACAACCACTTAAAAGGAAGCGATTCCCAAACCTTCCATAACAAAGCCATCACCTACAGAGAGATGAACCTGGAGAAGAGTCCCCTGAGCAAGCTGGTCCTGGGGCTCTGTTCACAAACAAAACACACCCCACAGAGCACCAGGACAGCAACACAATTAGACCCAACCAAATCATGAGAAAACAAAAAGATAATTACTTGACACATTGGAAAGAATTAACAAAAGAACAGAGCAAACTAGAATGCTATTTGGCCCTAAACAGAGAGTACACAGTGGCAGAATACCTGACCACTGTGACTGACCCAAACTTAAGGAAAGCTTTGACTATGTACAGACTCAGTGAGCATAGCCTTGCTATTGAGAAAGGTCGCTGTAGGCAGACATGGCTCTCAAGAGAAGACAGGCTATGTGCTCACTGCCCACAAAATGAGGTGGAAACTGAGCTGCACTTCCTAATCTCCTGCCCAATGTATGACCATATTAGAGAGACACATTTCCCTCAGATTACACAGATCAACAACACTGTATATATATATACATATACTATATATATATATACTCCACCCTCATGGAGTCTGTTTCTGACCGTTTGAGCAGACACATGCACATTTGTGGCCTGCTGGAGGTCATTTTGCAGGGCTCTGGCAGTGCTCCACCTGCTCCTCCTTGCACAAAGGCGGAGGTAGCGGTCCTGCTGCTGGGTTGTTGCCTTCCTACGGCCTCCTCCACGTCTCCTGATGTACTGGCCTGTCTCCTGGTAGCGCCTGCATGCTCTGGACACTACGCTGACAGACACAGCAAACCTTTTTGCCACAGCTCGCATTGATGTGCCATCCTGGATGAACTGCACTACCTGAGCCACTTGTGTGGGTTGTAGACTCCGTCTCATGCTACCACTAGAGTGAAAGCACCGCCAGCATTCAAAAGTGACCAAAACATCAGCCAGGAAGCATAGGAACTGAGAAGTGGTCTGTGGTCACCACCTGCAGAACCATTCCGTTATTGGGGGTGTCTTGCTAATTGCCTATAATTTCCACCTTTTGTCTATTCCATTTGCACAACAGCATGTGAAATTTATTGTCAATCAGTGTTGCTTCCTAAGTGGACAGTTTGATTTCACAGAAGTGTGATTGACTTGGAGTTACATTGTGTTGTTTAAGTGTTCCCTTTATTTTTTTGAGCAGTGTATATATATATATATAATATGACATTTGTAATGTCTTTATTGTTTTGAAACTTCTGTATGTGTAATGTTTACTGTTCATTTTTGAACAGTAAATGAACGATCTGAGAGACAAGGCAAGAAGGGCATTCTATGCCATCAAAAGGAACATAAATTTCAACATACCAATTAGGATCTGGCTAAAAATACTTGAATCAGTCATAGAGCCCATTGCCCTTTATGGTTGTGAGGTCTGGGGTCCGCTCACCAACCAAGATTTCACAAAATGGGACAAACACCAAATTGAGACTCTGCATGCAGAATTCTGCAAAAATATCCTCCGTGTACAACGTAGAACACCAAATAATGCATGCAGAGCAGAATTAGGCCGATACGCACTAATTATCAAAATCCAGAAAAGAGCCGTTAAATTCTACAACCACCTAAAAGGAAGCGATTCCCAAACCTTCCATAACAAAGCCATCACCTACAGAGAGATGAACCTGGAGAAGAGTCCCCTAAGCAAGCTGGTCCTAGGGCTCTGTTCACAAACACAAACACACCCCACAGAGCCCCAGGACAACAGCACAATTAGACCCAACCAAATCATGAGAAAACAAAAAGATAATTACTTGACACATTGGAAAGAATTAACAAAAAAACAGAGCAAACTAGAATGCTATTTGGCCCTAAACAGAGAGTACACAGTGGCAGAATACCTGACCACTGTGACTGACCCAAACTTAAGGAAAGCTTTGACTATGTACAGACTCAGTGAGCATAGCCTTGCGATTGAGAAAGGCCGCCGTAGGCAGACATGGCTCTCAAGAGAAGACAGGCTATGTGCACACTGCCCACAAAATGAGGTGGAAACTGAGCTGCACTTCCTAACCTCCTGCCCAATGTATGACCATATTAGAGAGACATATTTCCCTCAGATTACACAGATCCACAAAGAATTTGAAAACAAATCCAATTTTGATAAACTCCCATATCTACTGGGAGAAATTCCACAGTGTGCCATCACAGCAGCAAGATTTGTGACCTGTTGTCACAAGAAAAGGGCAACCAGTGAAGAACAAACACCATTGTAAATACAACCCATATTTATGCTTATTTATTTTAACTTGTGTGCTTTAACCATTTGTACATTGTTACAACACTGTATATATATAATATGACATTTGTAATGTCTTTATTGTTTTGAAACTTCTGTATGTGTAATGTTTACTGTTCATTTGTATTGTTTATTTCACTTTTGTATAATATCTACCTCACTTGCTTTGGCAATGTTAACACATGTTTCCCATGCCAATAAAGCCCCTTGAATTGAATTGAATTGAATTATACTAGACCAGGCCCATCAGAACACAGCTCTACTGGACCTGGCCCGTCACAACACAGCTCTACTAGACCAGACCCGCCTCAGGACAGCACGACTAGACCAGGCCCAACACAACACAGCTCTACTAGACCAGGCCCATCACAACACAGATTTACGAGACCAGACCCGCATCAGGACAGCACGACTAGACCCGGCCCATCACAACACAGCTCTACTAGACCAGGGCCTTCACAACACAGCTCTACTAGACCTGGCCCATCACAACACAGCTCTACTAGACCAGGGCCTTCACAACACAGCTCTACTAGACCAGGCCCATCACAACACAGCTCTACTAGACCAGGCCCATCACAACACAGATTTACGAGACCAGACCCGCATCAGGACAGCACGACTAGACCCGGCCCATCACAACACAGCTCTACTAGACCAGGCCCATCACAACACAGCTCTACTAGACCAGGGCCTTCACAACACAGCTCTACTAGACCTGGCCCATCACAACACAGCTCTACTGGACCAGGCCCATCACAACACAGCTCTACTAGACCAGGGCCTTCACAACACAGCTCTACTAGACCTGGCCCATCACAACACAGCTCTACTAGACCAGGGCCTTCACAGCACAGCTCTACTGGACCTGGCCCATCACAACACAGCTCTGACCACTACTCCAGGGTCGGACAGAACACTGTTCTTCAGAGAAGTACACCACATGATGCAGTCCACACCATGTATCATTCAGATCATCAGTCTACATATGCTGAGGTAACCTCTGGCAAAAGACACCTAGAACAGTCAGAGATAGGAGAGGTGCGCCAACTACTGCATCTAATATGCAGACTACTGAGCTAGACAGACCCTTTAATTCACGGGCACACACACACACGCGCACACACACACACGCGCACACACACACACACACAGGGTTGCAGATTGCATTGTACTTATTTTTTGTGCAGTCTTATTCCATTCTCATTAATTTGTTTACAACTATTCTTAATTTTATTGGCACCGGTATAATAATAATATTTATATATAATGGTGTGTGTGTGTTTGTGTGTGTGTGTGTGTGTGTGTGTGTGTGTATGTATGTATGTATGTATGTATGTATGTATGTATGTATGTATGTATGTATGTATGTATGTATGTGTGTGTGTGTGTGTGTATATGTATATATATATGTATGTATGTGTATATATATATATATATATATATATATATATTATTTTGTATTGTTTTCAATGTACTTTACTCAAACCAGTGAATATCACTTATTATAAATGAGATCATTAACTATCAGCTCTTGGAATATCCAGGGCCTTTACTCTTCACATTTTGGTTATAAAACAACAAATCCAGAATTTATTAAAAACATCAAAGGACAGGACATCATAATCCTACTGGAAACATGGTGTCGTGGAGACATAGATACTCAGTGTCCCTCAGGCTATAGAGAAAGTTTACTACCATCAATCAAACATAAAAATGTTAAACGGGGCCGAGACTCAGGTGGAATCATCATTTGGCATAAGCAGGACTTGGCACTGAATGAAATGAAAAAAGGTACCAGTCACATTTGGCTAAAACTTAACAAAGGTACAATCTATTGTGATAATGATGTGTACATATGTACAGCTTATGCTCCTCCTTCAGATTCACCATATTATGATGATCAGTTTGTTGACAATCTCCAGACAGAAATCATTACATTTCAGGCAGAGGGTAAAGTGCTTATTTGTGGAGATTTCAATGCAAGAACAGGTTCTGAGCCTGACTACACTGATGCGGGAGGTAACCACCACATATTTGGTCACCCCTCCTTGTACAGTAGCCCTATTATAAATAATAGAAACAGTCCTGACCAAATACTGAACAAAAATGGGAAGGAGTTAGTGCATCTCTGTCGAGCCTTAGGCCTGTACATGCTTAATGGTAGAATCAGAGGGGACTCTTTAGGTCAGTTTACTTACTGCTCAGCTCTTGGGACAAGTGTAGTCGATTATGCCATTAGGGACATTGACCCCTCCTCCATTAGTGCATTCACTGTCAGACCACAGACACCATTGTCAGATCACAGTCAGATCAACGTGTTCTTGAAGAAATTAACCGGCAATATTCATTCAAAAAAACTGCCCAATAAACTCTTCAACATAAACCAATCATACAGATGGGCTCCAAACAGTGCAGAGAGATTCATTGAAACATTGAACTCAAAAGAAATGATGAACTCTATACAGTTTTTCAATAACTCACGATACCAAAACAATAAAGATGGTGTCAATTCGGCTACTCTAAACATCAACTGCATATTCCAAAAAGCAGCATCGAAAGCAAATTTGAGAAAACCAAAGAAATGCAACATCAGAAACAAAAAACAAAATGTTTCTGACAAATGGTTTGATAATGAATGTAAAACAATTAGAAAACACCTAAGACAAATGTCAAACAAAAAACATAAGCAGCAAAACAACCCAGAGCTACGATATGAATACTTTGAAACTCTGAAACAGTATAAACATACACTGAAACGCAAGAAACTGAATTATACCAACAAGACACTTGATGAAATTGAAAACGCAATTGACCAAAATCAGTTCTGGGACATGTGGAACAATTTAAGCACAACAAAGCCACAAGAATTAGCCATACAAGATGTAGGAATTTGAAAAACTTATTTTGATAATCTATACAAAAACATCCCACAAAAAGACTTAAAACAGAACCAATTAGAAATGAAAGAAAAATTGAACATCCTTGAATCAGTCATTAAAAATAACCAAAATCCATTAGATTACCCAACAGCCCAACAAGAACTAAATGAAAAGCTCAAATCTATTAAATCAAAGAAGGCTTGTGGTCTAGACAACATCAGAAATGAAATGCTGAAAAACAGCACACCTGAGTTGCAAAATGCTGTGCTTAAATTGTTCAACATGGTTTTAACTTCTGGCTGCTTCCCTGATGTCTGGAACCAGGGGCTCATCTCCCCTATCCACAAAAGTGGAGACAAATCAGACCCCAATAATTACAGGGGAATTTGTGTAAACAGTAACTTGGGAAAGGTTTTCTGTAGCATTTTGAATTCAAGAATCCAAACCTTTCTTCAAGAAAAAAATGTAATAACTAAATGTCAAATTGGCTTTCTCCCTAACCATCGCACTACTGACCTTATATACACCTTACACACACTAATTAATAAACACGTCCACCAAAAAAAAGAGGGCAAAATCTTTGCTTGCTTTATTGACTTTAAAAAAGCATTTGATTCTATTTGGCACGAAGGGCTATTCTACAAAATTCTCCAAAGTGGGCT
>NW_026600480.1:0-23202 GCF_029448725.1 Salvelinus fontinalis
ACCCAGCTCAGCTCAGACTGGGCTTTAGTAATGTGTTCACTGGCTGCTGTAACTGGCTGCTGTAACTGGCTGCTGTAACTGGCTGCTGTAACTGGCTGCTGTAACTGGCTGCTGTAACTGGCTGCTGAAACTGGCTGCTGCTGGATGAGTGATAGAGGGTAGGGGGGGGGTTCAGGTTAGCCCTGGATAACACTCAGGTTAGCCCTGGATAACACTCAGGTTAGCCTTGGATAACATTCAGGTTAGCCCTGGATAACATTCAGGTTAGCCCTGGATAACACTCAGGTTAGCCCTGGATAACACTCAGGTTAGCCCTGGATAACACTCAGGTTAGCCCTGGATAACACTCAGGTTAGCCCTGGATAACACTCAGGTTAGCCCTGGATAACACTCAGGTTAGCCCTGGATAACATGCAGGTTAGCCCTGGATAACATTCAGGTTAGCCCTGGATAACACTCAGGTTAGCCCTGGATAACACTCAGGTTAGCCCTGGATAACACTCAGGTTAGCCTTGGATAACATTCAGGTTAGCCCTGGATAACACTCAGGTTAGCCCTGGATAACACTCAGGTTAGCCTTGGATAACACTCAGGTTAGCCCTGGATAACACTCAGGTTAGCCCTGGATAACACTCAGGTTAGCCCTGGATAACACTCAGGTTAGCCTTGGATAACATTCAGGTTAGCCCTGGATAACATTCAGGTTAGCCCTGGATAACACTCAGGTTAGCCTTGGATAACACTCAGGTTAGCCTTGGATAACACTCAGGTTAGCCCTGGATGACACTCAGGTTAGCCCTGGATGACACTCAGGTTAGCCCTGGATGACACTCAGGTTAGCCCTGGATGACACTCAGGTTAGCTCTGGATAACACTCAGGTTAGCCTTGGATAACACTCAGGTTAGCCCTGGATAACACTCAGGTTAGCCCTGGATAACACTCAGGTTATCCCTCGATAACACTCAGGTTAGCCCTGGATAACACTCAGGTTAGCCTTGGATAACATTCAGGTTAGCCCTGGATAACATTCAGGTTAGCCTTGGATAACTATTTTTCATCAGACCATAGAATTTTGTTTTTCATGGTCTGAGAGTCCTTTATTTGATTGTTGGAACGCTGCAGAGATGGTTGTCCTGCTTGAAGTTTCTCCCTTCTCCACAGAGAAACTCTGGAGCTCTATCAGTGACCATCGGGTTATTGAGGGAGAGGGAGATGGAGCTAACCTAGCTTCTCTCAGGTTAGATACCCGAGGCTCTCACCCTGAGGGGCTGGGAGAGGGAGCTAGCCTAGCTTCTCTCAGGTTAGATACCCGAGGCTCTCACCCTGAGGGGCTGGGAGACGGAGCTAACCAAGCTTCTCTCAGGTTAGATACCCGAGGCTCTCACCCTGAGGGGCTGGGAGAGGGAGCTAACCTAGCTTCTCTCAGGTTGGATACCTGAGGCTCTCACCCTGAGGGGCTGGGAGAGGGAGCTAACCTAGCTTCTCTCTGGTTAGATACCCGAGGCTCTCACCCTGAGGGGCTGGGACAGGGAGCTAACCTAGCTTCTCTCAGGTTAGATACCCGAGGCTCTCACCCTGAGGGGCTGGGAGAGGGAGCTAACCTAGCTTCTCTCAGGTTAGATACCCGAGGCTCTCACCCTGAGGGGCTGGGAGACGGAGCTAACCTAGCTTCTCTCAGGTTAGATACCCGAGGCTCTCACCCTGAGGGGCTGGGAGACGGAGCTAACCTAGCTTCTCTCAGGTTAGATACCCAAGGCTCTCATCCTGAGGGGCTGGGAGACGGAGCTAACCTAGCTTCTCTCAGGTTAGATACCCGAGGCTCTCACCCTGAGGAGCTGGGAGAGGGAGATGGAGCTAACCTAGCTTCTCTCAGGTTAGATACCCGAGGCTCTCACCCTGAGGGGCTGGGAGACGGAGCTAACCTAGCTTCTCTCAGGTTAGATACCCGAGGCTCTCACCCTGAGGAGCTGGGAGAGGGAGATGGAGCTAACCTAGCTTCTCTCAGGTTAGATACCCGAGGCTCTCACCCTGAGGAGCTGGGAGAGGGAGACGGAGCTAACCTAGCTTCTCTCAGGTTAGATACCCGAGGCTCTCACCCTGAGGAGCTGGGAGAGGGAGACGGAGCTAACCTAGCTTCTCTCAGGTTAGATCCCCGAGGCTCTCACCCTGAGGAGCTGGGAGAGGGAGACGGAGCTAACCTAGCTTCTCTCAGGTTAGATACCCGAGGCTCTCACCCTGAGGAGCTGGGAGAGGGAGACGGAGCTAACCTAGCTTCTCTCAGGTTAGATACCCGAGGCTCTCACCCTGAGGAGCTGGGAGAGGGAGACGGAGCTAACCTAGCTTCTCTCAGGTTAGATCCCCGAGGCGCTCACCCTGAGGGGCTGGGAGAGGGAGACGGAGCTAACCTAGCTTCTCTAAGGTTAGATACCCGGGGTTCAGATGTTTCTGTTGTCATGACAATCTATAATGAACATTTGGCTGATCAGTGGGCAACGGCGGCCCCTCCCCCTTTGTTTTAATAGGCTGAGCTGAGGTGGCACAAATTCACATTTGAAGGTCAAACATCATCAAAGAGATCTGAAAACGTCTTTATAACGTGTTCTCCAGCCTACTTCCTGGATGTGCCTTGTACTCCCGTATGTGAGTGAACACAGTCTCTCTCAATCACTTGCGCACAGTTTGATCCAGACTGGTGTTCTCTGACAGCACACACACAGTATTCTCAGTGGTTATCTACCCCCCCCACTGGCTTGACCTTTGTGAACCAGGTCTTCTGTGAGCCCTGATGACAGTTCATTCCCATTATCTGTCTGTCTCACAGCGGGTCGACAGGTCATGCCGCTAGAGATTTGTGTTTCACGCAGAAGAAGAGAAACAGAAAAACAATCCATTACCTGAGATTAAAGGGATATCACTTGTCATCACTTAATTCATCTGGGGCATTTGGACTCTCTCTGTCTTTTGTACTGGTGATTTGTAATTCACAGGTCGAACTGAAATATGAATCCCTTACATCCAACACACTAATCCTTTTGATTGAACCTGTTAAATTAGACAACATTCTAGAAAATTGACAAGTTTGGTGGGAGATTAAACTGACCCAATCCATACTGTAGCAGGTAGTAGCCTATAGGCTGAACACATATCCTGATGTACTGTAGGGTGGAGCATAGTAATGATATGGTGATATGTAGGGTGGAACATAGTAATGAGGTGGTGATATGTAGGGTGGAACATAGTAATGAGGTGTTGATATGTAGGGGGGAGGTGGAGCATAGTAATGAGGTGGTGATATGTAGGGTGGAACATAGTAATGATATGGTGATATGTAGGGTGGAACATAGTAATGAGGTGGTGATATGTAGGGTGGAACATAGTAATGATATGGTGATATGTAGGGTGGAACATAGTAATGAGGTGGTGATATGTAGGGTGGAACATAGTAATGAGGTGGTGATATGTAGGGTGGAACATAGTAATGAGGTGGTGATATGTAGGGTGGAACATAGTAATGATATGGTGATATGTAGGGTGGGGGTGGAGCATAGTAATGAGGTGGTGATGTGTAGGGTAGAGCATAGTAATGAGGTGGTGATATGTAGGGTGGAACATAGTAATGAGGTGGTGATATGTAGGGTGGAACATAGTAATGATATGGTGATATGTAGGGTGGGGGTGGAGCATAGTAATGAGGTGGTGATGTGTAGGGTAGAGCATAGTAATGAGGTGGTGATATGTAGGGTGGAACATAGTAACGAGGTGGTGATATGTAGGGTGGAACATAGTAATGAATGGTGATATGTAGGGTGGGGGTGGAACATAGTAATGAGGTGGTGATATGTAGGGTGGAACATAGTAATGAGGTGGTGATATGTAGGGTGGAACATAGTAATGATATGGTGATATGTAGGGTGGGGGTGGAGCATAGTAATGAGGTGGTGATGTGTAGGGTAGAGCATAGTAATGAGGTGGTGATATGTAGGGTGGAACATAGTAACGAGGTGGTGATATGTAGGGTGGAACATAGTAATGATATGGTGATATGTAGGGTGGGGGTGGAACATAGTAATGAGGTGGTGATATGTAGGGTGGAACATAGTAATGAGGTGGTGATATGTAGGGTGGAGCATAGTAATGAGGTGGTGATATGTAGGGTGGAACATAGTAATGAGGTGGTGATATGTATGGTGGAACATAGTAATGAGGTGGTGATATGTAGGGTGGAGCATAGTAATGAGGTGGTGATATGTAGGGTAGAGCATAGTAATGAGGTGGTGATATATAGGGTGGAGCATAGTAACGAGGTGGTGATATGTAGGGTGGAACATAGTAATGATATGGTGATATGTAGGGTGGGGGTGGAACATAGTAATGAGGTGGTGATATGTAGGGTGGAACATAGTAATGAGGTGGTGATATGTAGGGTGGAGCATAGTAATGATTTGGTGATATGTAGGGTGGGGGTGGAGCATAGTAATGAGGTGGTGATATGTAGGGTAGAGCATAGTAATGAGGTGGTGATATGTAGGGTGGAACATAGTAATGAGGTGGTGATATGTAGGGTGGAACATAGTAATGAGGTGGTGATATGTAGGGTGGAACATAGTAATGATATGGTGATATGTAGGGTGGGGGTGGAGCATAGTAATGAGGTGGTGATGTGTAGGGTGGAACATAGTAATGATATGGTGATATGTAGGGTGGGGGTGGAGCATAGTAATGAGGTGGTGATATGTAGGGTGGAACATAGTAATGATATGGTGATATGTAGGGTGGGGGTTGAGCATAGTAATGAGGTGGTGATATGTAGGGTGGAACATAGTAATGAGGTGGTGATATGTAGGGTGGAACATAGTAATGAGGTGGTGATATGTAGGGTGGAACATAGTAATGATATGGTGATATGTAGGGTGGGGGTGGAGCATAGTAATGAGGTGGTGATGTGTAGGGTGGAACATAGTAATGATATGGTGATATGTAGGGTGGGGGTGGAGCATAGTAATGAGGTGGTGATATGTAGGGTGGAACATAGTAATGATATGGTGATATGTAGGGTGGGGGTGGAGCATAGTAATGAGGTGGTGATATGTAGGGTGGAACATAGTAATGAGGTGGTGATATGTAGGGTGGAACATAGTAATGAGGTGGTGATATGTAGGGTGGAACATAGTAATGAGGTGGTGATATGTAGGGTGGAGCATAGTAATGAGGTGGTGATATGTAGGGTGGAACATAGTAATGAGGTGGTGATATGTATGGTGGAACATAGTAATGAGGTGGTGATATGTAGGGTGGAGCATAGTAATGAGGTGGTGATATGTAGGGTAGAGCATAGTAATGAGGTGGTGATATGTTGGGTGGAGCATAGTAATGAGGTGGTGATATGTACGGTGGAACATAGTAATGAGGTGGTGATATGTAGGGTGGGGGTGGAACATAGTAATGAGGTGGTGATATGTAGGGTGGGGGTGGAACAATGTAATGAGGTGGTGAAATGTAGGGGGAGATGGAACATAGTAATGAGGTGGTGATATGTAGGGTGGAACATAGTAATGAGGTGGTGATATGTAGGGTGGAACATAGTAATGAGGTGGTGATATGTAGGGTGGAACATAGTAATGAGGTGGTGATATGTAGGGGGGAACATAGTAATGAGGTGGTGATATGTAGGGTGGAGCATAGTAATGAGGTGGTGATATGTAGGGTGGAGCATAGTAATGAGGTGGTGATATGTAGGGTGGAACATCGTAATGATATGGCGATATGTAGGGTGGAACATAGTAATGAGGTGCTGATATGTAGGGTGGAACATAGTAATGAGATGGTGATATGTAGGGGGGAGGTGGAGCATAGTAATGATATGGTGATATGTAGGGTGGAGCATAGTAATGCGGTGGTGATATGTAGGGGGGAACATAGTAATGATATGGTGATATGTAGGGGGGAGGTGGAGCATGGTAATGATATGGTGATATGTAGGGTGGAAAATAGTAATGAGGTGGTGATATGTAGGGTGGAACATAGTAATGAGGTGGTGATATGTAGGGTGGAACATCGTAATGATATGGCGATATGTAGGGTGGAACATAGTAATGAGGTGGTGATATGTAGGGTGGATCATAGTAATGAGGTGGTGATATGTAGGGTGGAACATAGTAACGAGGTTGTGATATGTAGGGTGGAGCATAGTAATGAGGTGGTGATATGTAGGGTGGAGCATAGTAATGATGTGTTGATATGTAGGGTGGAACATAGTAATGAGGTGGTGATATGTAGGGTGGATCATAGTAATGAGGTGGTGATATGTAGGGTGGAACATAGTAACGGGGTTGTGATATGTAGGGTGGAGCATAGTAATGAGGTGGTGATATGTAGGGTGGAGCATAGTAATGATGTGTTGATATGTAGGGTGGAACATAGTAATGAGGTGGTGATATGTAGGGTGGAATCTGATCTCTTTCAGAGTGTTCCTGAGGGCCATTAATCAGTATGGATCTAAACCAGATGTCTCTGATCTCTTTCAGAGTGTTCCTGAGGGCCATTAATCAGTACGGATCAAAACCAGATGTCTCTCTCATCTCTTTCAGAGTGTTCCTGAGGGCCATTAATCAGTATGAATCTAAACCAGATGTCTCATCTCTTTCAGAGTGTTCCTGAGGGCCATTAATCAGTATGGATCTAAACCAGATGTCTCATCTCTTTCAGAGTGTTCCTGAGGGCCATTAATCAGTATGGATCTAAACCAGATGTGTCTGATCTCTTTCAGAGTGTTCCTGAGGGCCATTAATCAGTATGAATCTAAACCAGATGTCTCATCTCTTTCAGAGTGTTCCTGAGGGCCATTAATCAGTATGGCTCTAAACCAGATGTCTCATCTCTTTCAGAGTGTTCCTGAGGGCCATTAATCAGTATGGATCTAAACCAGATGTGTCTGATCTCTTTCAGAGTGTTCCTGAGGGCCATTAATCAGTATGGATCTAAACCAGATGTCTCATCTCTTTCAGAGTGTTCCTGAGGGCCATTAATCAGTATGGATCTAAACCAGATGTGTCTGATCTCTTTCAGAGTGTTCCTGAGGGCCATTAATCAGTATGAATCTAAACCAGATGTCTCATCTCTTTCAGAGTGTTCCTGAGGGCCATTAATCAGTATGCAGCCGTGTTAAACAAGAAGTTCCTGGATCAGACCAACTTTGAGCTTCAGGTAAGCTCACCACTCTTTAAAGCCTCAGTTTGTTAAAAAATAAATACTGTTACTCCATCAGGCTAATCTGCCAGACCTGACGACTGGTTGAATTATGTCAATCTAATATCAAATGTATGTTTATGTATCGTTTTCTTTCACGAGTCTTGCACTGCATTAGGAGAGCTTAACGAGACTGGTGGAACAGGGAAATCATTAAAGACGGTTCAGAACGGTGACTTGATTGCCTTCAATATTATTTATTGCTGACACTTAGCGGAGCAAGCTCTTTCGTCAAAAACACTGGATGAATACTGTTAATGAACTGTAAAATGTATGGTTATTTTAGGGCTGTCCCGACCCCTAAAAATCTTGGTCACCCCAAAGTTGTCTGTTCTTTCGACCAATCAATTGCTAAAATGTTTAAAATGTGTATTTTTCCGGGGCCTCCCGGGTGGGGCAGTGGTCTAGGGCACTGCATCGCAGTGCTAACTGCGCCACCAGAGTCTCTGGGTTCGCGCCCAGGCTCTGTCGCAGCCGGCCGCGACCGGGAGGTCCGTGGGGCGACGCACAATTGGGCTAGCGTCGTCCGGGTTAGGGAGGGTTTGGCCGGTAGGGATATCATTGTCTCATCGCGCTCCAGCGACTCCTGTGGCGGGCTGGGCGCAGTGCGCGCTAACCAAGGGGGCCAGGTGCACGGTGTTTCCTCCGACACATTGGTGCGGCTGGCTTCCGGGTTGGAGGCGCGCTGTGTTAAAGAAGCAGTGCGGCTTGGTTGGGTTGTGCTTCGGAGGACGCATGGCTTTCGACCTTCGTCTCTCCCGAGCCCGTACGGGAGTTGTAGCGATGAGACAAGATAGTAATTACTAGCGATTGGATACCACGAAAATTGGGGAGAAAAGGGGATAACAAAATAATAATAATAATAAAAAAATAAAAATGTGTATTTTTCCATATATAGTCACACCCAATGTGTTTTAATAAAATCAGCTATATGTATTGAGCTTGTCTGATGCTTTAACCTGTCTAGGATGAGCGTGCCACTAGCGGCACACACATCCCCCCCCCCCCCCACTGAAAAACCAGTGCCGCGAAATTAAAAAAATATATTTTTTAAAATATTTAACTTTCACACATTAAAGTCCAATACAGCTAATGAAAGACACAGATCTTGTGAATCCAGTCAACATGTCCGATTTTTAAAATGTTTTACAGGGAAGACACAATATGTAAAGATGTACATCTATTACCTAAAAACACATTAGCATAATCCACCATCTTTTATTTGTCCACCAACACCAGTAGCTATCACCAATTCGGCTAAACTAAGATATTTATAGCCCCTAAACAAGAAAAAAACTCATCAGATGACAGTCTGATAACATATTTATGGTATGGGATAGGTTTTGTTAGAAAAAAGTGCATATTTCAGGTAGATGGCATAGGTTACAATTGCACCCACCGTCACAAATGGACTAGAATAATTACTATGAGCAACGTGTTTACCTACTTACTAATCATCAAACATTTCGTAAAAATACACAGCATACACTAATCGAAAGACACAGATCCTGTGAATACAGACAATATTTCAGATTTTCTAAGTGTCTTACAGCGAAAACACAATAAATCGTTATATTAGCATAGCACATAGCACATAGCAGCCCAGCATTGATTCTATCCAAAGTGGGCGATAACGTCAACATCGCCAAAAATATATAAATTTTTTCACTAACCTTCTCAGAATTCTTCAGATGACACTCCTGTAACATCATATTACACAATCCATATAGAGTTTGATCGAAAATGTTTATATTTAGCCACCAAAATCATGGTTAGACAATGTGAAATGTAGCTCAGCTGGTCAGAAAATGTCCTTGCGCCACTTAGACAGTGATCTACTCTTATACATAAATACTCATAAACGTGACTAAAAAATATAGGGTGGACAGGGATTGATAGACAATTTAATTCTTAATACAATTGCGGAATTACATTTTTTAATTTATCCTTACTTTTCAATACAGTTTGCGCCAAGCGAAGCTACGTCAAAAAACATGGCGTCCTAAGCCACTAAAATTTTTCGACAGAAACACGATTTATCATAATAAAAATGTCCTACTTTGAGCTGTTCTTCCATCAGTATCTTGGGCAAAGGATCCTTTCTTGGGAGTAATCGTCTTTTGGTGGAAAGCTGTCCTCTCTCCATGTGGAAATGCCAACTGCGTTCGGGATGAACTGAAAAGCGTGCCCAGCTATTCACAGCGTTTCAAAAATAAATTCCCAAAATCGCACTAAACGGATATAAATTGCTATAAAACGCTTTAAATTAACTACCTTATGATGTTTTTAACTCCTATAACGAGTAAAAAGATGACCGGAGAAATATAACAGGCTAAACTAACGCTTGGAACAGGAGCGGGTCGGTGTCCTCCACGCGCGTTACGCACCAAGAAAAGACTTGCTAGCTACAGGGTTTTTTAATTTATAGTGCCTGTGAACGCGCAATCGACCCCATTGAAATCGTCATCACGTAAAGGCATCCAGGGGAAGACGTAAGCAGTGTCCGTATAGTCATAGCAATAACAGTGCCCTTTTAACTGACTCCAGAACAGTGGCCAACATTTCTGAAATCTGACTCCATGTCAGGGAAATTGCTGTAGAATGGGCTCTGTTCCACTTAGAGACAAAATTTCAACTCCTATAGAAACTATAGACTGTTTTCTATCCAATAATAATAATAATATGCACATTGTACGATCAAGGATTTTGTGGGAAGCCGTTTCAAAAATTACCCGATTAGCATAAATAGTCTCAACAGCGCCCCCATCCTCAACAGGTTTTAAGCTTACAGTTTGATTAAATTAGGCAAATGCCTCAAGAGGGAGCCAGAGATCGAGATAACTAGAATAAAACAACCTTAACCTGACCCAACTATTCTCCTCCTGCTGACTTTCGCAGATTCTGCCATTACTCTCCTGAAGTAGCTGGTAATAGGCTACATGAGGAATCGGCTACATTTCTCATGTGGAATGTCAATTTAACTTAGCATTTCTACCAATCTGCCAGTTATGGTTTTCATATGCACATTTTCGTGAAACATTTTACTTGAATTTATAATATCTTCTTCATATCTCAAAATCATTACCATGTGGTTAATCTCAATTCTATCCAAATCTAAATGAAAATGATACAAACCTAAAAAGTAACTTCTAATGCCATTGCCAAATATGGTAAAATAGCCTACATAAAGCCAACAAATAAAAACATGGCAGCCTGCAGGTAGAAAATATTTGGATAAAAAAAAGGATATATACAGTACCAGTCAAAGTTTGGACATACCTACTAATTCAAGGGTTTTTCTTTATTTTTACTATTTTCTACATTGTAGAATAATAGTGAAGACATCAAAACTCTGAAATAACACATATGGAATCATGTATTAACCAGAAAAGTGTTAAGCAAATAAAAATATATTTTATAATTAAGATTATTTAAAGTAGACACCCTTTGCCTCGATGACAGCTGTGCGCACTCGTCGATCCCCAAATCAAGGAAAGAGAAAGTAAATCCCAGCACTCAAGATCCTGTTTCAAGCGAAGGATCAAGGGAGGGAAAATGGCTTTATAGAGATCTTAGTAAATTGTGTGTGAACCAAATTCACAAATATTTCAAGTTCTGTTTAGTCACCCTGAAGGGCACATGACTAAAATGTTCGCTTGTCATTGTGGGGCATTGTGGGGTATGTGAGGTATTGTGGGGTATTGTGGGGTATTGTGGGGTATTGTGGGGTATTGTGGGGTTTGTGGGGTATTGTGGGGTATTGTGGGGTATTGTGGGGTATTGTGGGGTATTGTGAGGTATTGTGGGGTATTGTGGGGTATTGTGGGGTATTGTGGGGTATTGTGGGGTATTGTGGGGTTTGTGGGGTATTGTGAGGTATTGTGAGGTATTGTGGTGTATTGTGGGGTATTGTGAGGTATTGTGTGTAGATGGGTGAGAAAAGACATCCATTTAATCCATGTTGAATTCAGACTGTAACAACATGTGGAATAAGTCCAGGGGTATATGCATACTCTCTGAAGGCTCTGTAATAGTAGGGGTTGTGTCCCAAATGACAATGTATCCCCCTATGTAGTGCACTACTTTTGACTAGGGCTCTGGTCCGAAGTAGTGCACTAAATAGAGAATAGGGTACCGTTTGGGACTCCCGTGGTCATTTGAATTCTCTTAACAAAAGGGGTTGAACTCTACAGCACTAAAACGAGATTAGCATAAAAAACGTTTTGACAGCGGTACGCTTAAATTACTGTATAATGAGCTGTGATTTAAAAAAAAGCCATTTCGGGAATATTTTATCTCGTCTCTTCAAGGCATCGCTGCTCCTTTTTCCTACATTTCAAATCTGTCACATATGGAATAATTTTAACGCTGGTAACTATTTAACGGCAGACGAGGGTCTCGGCAGCTTTTTAAAGCCTTCAGGGCATGTCTTCATTATGACAAAGTTCACGCGTCTCCTAATAACACTGAAACGATCTGCTGAATTCTGTTACTTTAAATATCTTCATCAACAACTAAAGGGCACATGGATCATTTGTCCGGCGACACCATCTCTTAATAGAAGGAATATGCCTCTCGGAATCTAAGTCATGTTGTAGTCTGTGTGTTGGTGCCTCTGGGTTTCTGCTGAAGGAAGGGAAGGGCAGAGTCTAGTATAGAATGTTCTGATTGGTTATAGATATCTACAGGAAGAGATTGTTATTGCTGTGACAACCTGGTAATATGGACCTCTCGCTCTCTCCTCTCCTCCCTTCTCTCCTTCCTCCACTCCTCTCTCCTCTCTTCTCTCCTCTCTCCTCCCGTCTCTCCTCTCTCCTCCCTTCTCTCCTCTGTCCTCTCCTCTCTTCTCCCTTCTCTCCTCCCTCTCTCCTCTCTCCTCCCTTCTCTCCTCCCTTCTCTCCTCCCTTCTCTCCTTCCTCCTCTCCTCTCTCCTCTCTCCTCTCCTCCCTTCTCTCCTTCCTCCTCTCCTCTCTCCTCTCCTCTCTCCTCCCTTCTCTCCTCCCTTCTCTCGCTCTCTCTCCTCCCTTCTCCCTTCTCTCGCTCTCTCTCCTCCCTCCTCTCCTCTCTCCTCCCTTCTCTCCTCCCTTCTCTCCTCTCTCCTCCCTTCTCTCCTTCCTCCTCTCCTCTCTCCTCCCTTATCTCCTCTCTCCTCCCTTATCTCCTCTCTCCTCTCTCCTCTCTCCTCCCTTCTCTCGCTCTCTCTCCTCCCTTCTCTCCTCTCTCCTCCCTTCTCTCCTTCCTCCTCTCTCCTCTCTCCTCTCTCCTCTCTCCTCTCTCCTCCCTTCTCTCCTCTCTCCTCCCCTCTCCTCCCTTCTCTCCTCTCTCCTCCCTTCTCTCCTCTCTCCTCCCTTCTCTCCTCCCTTCTCCCTTCTCTCCTCCCTGCTCTCCTCTCTCCTCCCTTCTCTCCTCTCTCCTCCCTTCTCTCCTCCCTTCTCTCATCTCTCCTCTCATCTCTCCTCTCTCCTCTCTCCTCCCTTCTCTCCTCTCTCCTCTCTCCTCCCTTCTCTCCTTCCTCCTCTCTCCTCTCTCCTCTCTCCTCTCTCCTCTCTCCTCCCTTCTCTCGCTCTCTCTCCTCCCTTCTCTCCTCTCTTATCTCCTTCCTCCTCTCCTCTCTCCTCCCTTATCTCCTCTCTCCTCCCTTCTCTCCTCTCTCCTCCCTTCTCCCTTCTCTCCTCCCCTCTTCTCCCTTCTCTCCTCTCTCCTCCCTTCTCTCCTCTCTCCTCCCTTCTCTCCTCTCTCCTCCCTTCTCTCCTCCCTTCTCCCTTCTCTCCTCCCCTCTCCTCCCTTCTCTCTTCTCTCCTCCCTTCTCTCCTCTCTCCTCCCTTCTCACCTCTCTCCTCCCTATCGCCCCCTTCTCACCTCTCTCCTCCCTCTCCTCTCTCCTCCCTCTTCCTTCTCTCCTCTCTCCTCTCAGCTGTGGAACAACTACTTCCACCTTGCCGTGGCGTATCTTACCCAGGAGTCCTTGCAGCTTGAGAACTTCTCCAGCGACAAACGATCCAAGATCTTCCAGAAGTGAGTTACATTACCCCGTCACACACTCCCCAAAGAACAGTAGTACATTACCCCCGTCACACACTCCCCAGAGGACAGTACATTACCCCCGTCACACACTCCCCAGAGGACAGTACATTACCCCCGTCACACACTCCCCAGAGGACAGTACATTACCCCCGTCACACACTCCCCAGAGGACAGTACATTACCCCCGTCACACACTCCCCAGAGGACAGTAGTACATTACCCCCGTCACACACTCCCCAGAGGACAGTAGTACATTACCCCAGTCACACATTCCCCAGAGGACAGTACATTACCCCAGTCACACATTCCCCAGAGGACAGTACATTACCCCGTCACACACTCCCCAGAGGACAGTACATTACCCCCGTCACACACTCCCCAGAGGACAGTACATTACCCCCGTCACACACTCCCCAGAGGACAGTACATTACCCCCGTCACACACTCCCCAGAGGACAGTAGTACATTACCCCGTCACACACTCCCCAGAGGACAGTACATTACCCCCGTCACACACTCCCCAGAGGACAGTACATTACCCCTGTCACACACTCCCCAGAGGACAGTACATTACCCCCGTCACACACTCCCCAGAGGACAGTAGTACATTACCCCCGTCACACACTCCCCAGAGGACAGTAGTACATTACCCCAGTCACACATTCCCCAGAGGACAGTACATTACCCCGTCACACACTCCCCAGAGGACAGTAGTACATTACCCCAGTCACACATTCCCCAGAGGACAGTACATTACCCCGTCACACACTCCCCAGAGGACAGTAGTACATTACCCCCGTCACACACTCCCCAGAGGACAGTAGTACATTACCCCCGTCACACACTCCCCAGAGGACAGTAGTACATTACCCCCGTCACACACTCCCCAGAGGACAGTAGTACATTACCCCCGTCACACACTCCCCAGAGGACAGTACATTACCCCGTCACACACTCCACAGAGGACAGTACATTACCTCCGTCACACACTCCCCAGAGGACAGTACATTACCCCCGTCACACACTCCCCAGAGGACAGTACATTACCCCCGTCACACACTCCCCAGAGGACAGTACATTACCCCCGTCACACACTCCCCAGAGGACAGTACATTACCCCCGTCACACACTCCCCAGAGGACAGTACATTACCCCCGTCACACACTCCCCAGAGGACAGTAGTACATTACCCCCGTCACACACTCCCCAGAGGACAGTACATTACCCCCGTCACACACTCCCCAGAGGACAGTAGTACATTACCCCCGTCACACACTCCCCAGAGGACAGTACATTACCCCCGTCACACACTCCCCAGAGGACAGTAGTACATTACCCCCGTCACACACTCCACAGAGGACAGTACATTACCCCCGTCACACACTCCCCAGAGGACAGTAGTACATTACCCCCGTCACACACTCCACAGAGGACAGTACATTACCCCCATCACACACTCCCCAGAGGACAGTACATTACCCCCGTCACACACTCCCCAGAGGACAGTACATTACCCCCGTCACACACTACCCAGAGGACAGTACATTACCCCCGTCACACACTCCCCAGAGGACAGTACATTACCCCGTCACACACTCCCCAGAGGACAGTACATTACCCCGTCACACACTCCCCAGAGGACAGTACATTACCCCCGTCACACACTCCCCAGAGGACAGTACATTACCCCGTCACACACTCCCCAGAGGACAGTAGTACATTACCCCGTCACACACTCCCCAGAGGACAGTACATTACCACCGTCACACACTCCCCAGAGGACAGTACATTACCCCGTCACACACTGCCCAGAGGACAGTACATTACCCCCGTCACACACTCCCCAGAGGACAGTAGTACATTACCCCGTCACACACTGCCCAGAGGACAGTACATTACCCCGTCACACACTCCCCAGAGGACAGTAGTACATTACCCCGTCACACACTGCCCAGAGGACAGTACATTACCACCGTCACACACTCCCCAGAGGACAGTACATTACCCCGTCACACACTGCCCAGAGGACAGTACATTACCCCGTCACACACTCCCCAGAGGACAGTAGTACATTACCCCGTCACACACTCCCCAGAGGACAGTAGTACATTACCCCGTCACACACTGCCCAGAGGACAGTACATTACCCCCGTCACACACTCCCCAGAGGACAGTACATTACCCCGTCACACACTCCCCAGAGGACAGTACATTACCCCCGTCACACACTCCCCAGAGGACAGCAGACTCCCTCTCACTACACTACGATCTTTAACAATTTACCCCACTTAGGAGTCTCTCTGTAATCTAGTTTCACTGAGGAGTCTCTCTGTAATCTAGTTTCACTGAGGAGTCTCTCTGTAATCTAGTTTCACTGAGGAGTCTCTCTGTAATCTAGTTTCACTGAGGAGTCTCTCTGTAATCTAGTTTCACTGAGGAGTCTCTCTGTAATCTAGTTTCACTGAGGAGTCTCTCTGTAATCTAGTTTTACTGAGGAGTCTCTCTGTAATCTAGTTTCACTGAGGAGTCTCTCTGTAATCTAGTTTCACTGAGGAGTCTCTCTGTAATCTAGTTTCACTGAGGAGTCTCTCTGTAATCTAGTTTCACTGAGGAGTCTCTCTGTAATCTAGTTTCACTGAGGAGTCTCTCTGTAATCTCCATCCTATAGTTACACTGAGGAGTCTCTCTGTAATCTAGTTACACTGAGGAGTCTCTCTGTAATCTAGTTTCACTGAGGAGTCTCTCTGTAATCTAGTTTCACTGAGGAGTCTCTCTGTAATCTAGTTTCACTGAGGAGTCTCTCTGTAATCTAGTTTCACTGAGGAGTCTCTCTGTAATCTAGTTACACTGAGGAGTCTCTCTGTAATCTAGTTTCACTGAGGAGTCTCTCTGTAATCTAGTTTTACTGAGGAGTCTCTCTGTAATCTAGTTTCACTGAGGAGTCTCTCTGTAATCTAGTTTCACTGAGGAGTCTCTCTGTAATCTAGTTTCACTGAGGAGTCTCTCTGTAATCTAGTTTCACTGAGGAGTCTCTCTATAATCTAGTTACACTGAGGAGTCTCTCTGTAATCTAGTTTCACTGAGGAGTCTCTCTGTAATCTAGTTTCACTGAGGAGTCTCTCTGTAATCTAGTTTCACTGAGGAGTCTCTCTGTAATCTAGTTACACTGAGGAGTCTCTCTGTAATCTCCATCCTATAGTTTCACTGAGGAGTCTCTCTGTAATCTCCATCCTATAGTTTCACTGAGGAGTCTCTCTGTAATCTCCATCCTATAGTTTCACTGAGGAGTCTCTCTGTAATCTCCATCCTATAGTTTCACTGAGGAGTCTCTCTGTAATCTCCATCCTATAGTTTCACTGAGGAGTCTCTCTGTAATCTCCATCCTATAGTTTCACTGAGGAGTCTCTCTGTAATCTCCATCCTATAGTTTCACTGAGGAGTCTCTCTGTAATCTAGTTTCACTGAGGAGTCTCTCTGTAATCTAGTTACACTGAGGAGTCTCTCTGTAATCTCCGTCCTATAGTTTCACTGAGGAGTCTCTCTGTAATCTAGTTACACTGAGGAGTCTCTCTGTAATCTAGTTTCACTGAGGAGTCTCTCTGTAATCTAGTTTTACTGAGGAGTCTCTCTGTAATCTAGTTTCACTGAGGAGTCTCTCTGTAATCTAGTTACACTGAGGAGTCTCTCTGTAATCTAGTTACACTGAGGAGTCTCTCTGTAATCTAGTTTCACTGAGGAGTCTCTCTGTAATCTAGTTACACTGAGGAGTCTCTCTGTAATCTAGTTACACTGAGGAGTCTCTCTGTAATCTAGTTACACTGAGGAGTCTCTCTGTAATCTCCGTCCTATAGTTACACTGAGGAGTCTCTCTGTAATCTAGTTTCACTGAGGAGTCTCTCTGTAATCTAGTTACACTGAGGAGTCTCTCTGTAATCTAGTTACACTGAGGAGTCTCTCTGTAATCTCCGTCCTATAGTTACACTGAGGAGTCTCTCTGTAATCTAGTTTCACTGAGGAGTCTCTCTGTAATCTAGTTACACTGAGGAGTCTCTCTGTAATCTCCATCCTATAGTTTCACTGAGGAGTCTCTCTGTAATCTAGTTTCACTGAGGAGTCTCTCTGTAATCTAGTTTCACTGAGGAGTCTCTCTGTAATCTAGTTTCACTGAGGAGTCTCTCTGTAATCTAGTTTCACTGAGGAGTCTCTCTGTAATCTAGTTTCACTGAGGAGTCTCTCTGTAATCTAGTTTCACTGAGGAGTCTCTCTGTAATCTCCATCCTATAGTTTCACTGAGGAGTCTCTCTGTAATCTAGTTACATTTAGGAGTCTCTCTGTAATCTAGTTTCACTGAGGAGTCTCTCTGTAATCTCCGTCCTATAGTTACACTGAGGAGTCTCTCTGTAATCTAGTTTCACTGAGGAGTCTCTCTGTAATCTCCGTCCTATAGTTACACTGAGGAGTCTCTCTGTAATCTAGTTTCACTGAGGAGTCTCTCTGTAATCTCCGTCCTATAGTTACACTGAGGAGTCTCTCTGTAATCTAGTTTCACTGAGGAGTCTCTCTGTAATCTAGTTTCACTGAGGAGTCTCTCTGTAATCTAGTTTCACTGAGGAGTCTCTCTGTAATCTAGTTTCACTGAGGAGTCTCTCTGTAATCTCCATCCTATAGTTACACTGAGGAGTCTCTCTGTAATCTAGTTACACTGAGGAGTCTCTCTGTAATCTAGTTTCACTGAGGAGTCTCTCTGTAATCTAGTTTTACTGAGGAGTCTCTCTGTAATCTAGTTACACTGAGTCTCTCTGTAATCTAGTTTCACTGAGGAGTCTCTCTGTAATCTAGTTACACTGAGGAGTCTCTCTGTAATCTAGTTTCACTGAGGAGTCTCTCTGTAATCTAGTTTCACTGAGGAGTCTCTCTGTAATCTAGTTTCACTGAGGAGTCTCTCTGTAATCTAGTTTTACTGAGGAGGCTCTCTGTAATCTAGTTTCACTGAGGAGTCTCTCTGTAATCTAGTTTTACTGAGGAGTCTCTCTGTAATCTAGTTTTACTGAGGAGTCTCTCTGTAATCTAGTTACACTGAGGAGTCTCTCTGTAATCTAGTTTCACTGAGGAGTCTCTCTGTAATCTAGTTTCACTGAGGAGTCTCTCTGTAATCTAGTTTCACTGAGGAGTCTCTCTGTAATCTAGTTACTGAGGAGTCTCTCTGTAATCTAGTTTCACTGAGGAGTCTCTCTGTAATCTAGTTTCACTGAGGAGTCTCTCTGTAATCTAGTTTTACTGAGGAGTCTCTCTGTAATCTAGTTTCACTGAGGAGTCTCTCTGTAATCTAGTTTTACTGAGGAGGCTCTCTGTAATCTAGTTTCACTGAGGAGTCTCTCTGTAATCTAGTTACACTGAGGAGTCTCTCTGTAATCTAGTTTCACTGAGGAGTCTCTCTGTAATCTAGTTTCACTGAGGAGTCTCTCTGTAATCTAGTTTCACTGAGGAGTCTCTCTGTAATCTAGTTACACTGAGGAGTCTCTCTGTAATCTAGTTACACTGAGGAGTCTCTCTGTAATCTAGTTTCACTGAGGAGTCTCTCTGTAATCTAGTTTCACTGAGGAGTCTCTCTGTAATCTAGTTTCACTGAGGGAGTCTCTCTGTAATCTAGTTTCACTGAGGAGTCTCTCTGTAATCTAGTTTCACTGAGGAGTCTCTCTGTAATCTAGTTTTACTGAGGAGTCTCTCTGTAATCTAGTTTCACTGAGGAGTCTCTCTGTAATCTAGTTTCACTGAGGAGTCTCTCTGTAATCTAGTTTCACTGAGGAGTCTCTCTGTAATCTAGTTTCACTGAGGAGTCTCTCTGTAATCTAGTTTCACTGAGGAGTCTCTCTGTAATCTAGTTTCACTGAGGAGTCTCTCTGTAATCTAGTTTCACTGAGGAGTCTCTCTGTAATCTAGTTTCACTGAGGAGTCTCTCTGTAATCTAGTTTCACTGAGGAGTCTCTCTGTAATCTAGTTTCACTGAGGAGTCTCTCTGTAATCTAGTTTCACTGAGGAGTCTCTCTGTAATCTAGTTTCACTGAGGAGTCTCTCTGTAATCTAGTTTCACTGAGGAGTCTCTCTGTAATCTAGTTTCACTGAGGAGTCTCTCTGTAATCTAGTTTCACTGAGGAGTCTCTCTGTAATCTAGTTTCACTGAGGAGTCTCTCTGTAATCTCCATCCTATAGTTTCACTGAGGAGTCTCTCTGTAATCTAGTTTCACTGAGGAGTCTCTCTGTAATCTAGTTTCACTGAGGAGTCTCTCTGTAATCTAGTTTCACTGAGGAGTCTCTCTGTAATCTAGTTTCACTGAGGAGTCTCTCTGTAATCTAGTTTCACTGAGGAGTCTCTCTGTAATCTAGTTTCACTGAGGAGTCTCTCTGTAATCTAGTTTCACTGAGGAGTCTCTCTGTAATCTAGTTTCACTGAGGAGTCTCTCTGTAATCTAGTTTCACTGAGGAGTCTCTCTGTAATCTAGTTTCACTGAGGAGTCTCTCTGTAATCTAGTTTCACTGAGGAGTCTCTCTGTAATCTAGTTTCACTGAGGAGTCTCTCTGTAATCTAGTTTCACTGAGGAGTCTCTCTGTAATCTAGTTTCACTGAGGAGTCTCTCTGTAATCTAGTTTCACTGAGGAGTCTCTCTGTAATCTAGTTTTACTGAGGAGTCTCTCTGTAATCTAGTTTCACTGAGGAGTCTCTCTGTAATCTAGTTTCACTGAGGAGTCTCTCTGTAATCTAGTTTCACTGAGGAGTCTCTCTGTAATCTAGTTTCACTGAGGAGTCTCTCTGTAATCTAGTTTCACTGAGGAGTCTCTCTGTAATCTAGTTTCACTGAGGAGTCTCTCTGTAATCTCCGTCCTATAGTTGTGATTTGACTGTGACTCGTATGTGATTGTATTGCCTCTCTACATTAAGAGGAGCTCACTATGTAAATCTCTCTGCATATAAGCGTCTGTTAAATGACTCAAATGTAAATCTAACGCCCAGGATCTCATTATAAGGTTTGTCTCTAACCTATTCGATGGTTTTGTCCTCCACGACCTTTTCAGAGACAATATATATTTCATCCCACGCCTGATATTGAGGTGTGTCTGAGATTACAGTTCCGTGTCTCATTTAGTGACTGTGTACGGCGAACTGTGGGTGACTGACGACTCAAATAGTTAAGTCGGTGTTCCTACAGTAGGGAACTCATTTAGTGACTGTGGGTGACTGACGACTGAAACAGTCAGTGTTCCTACAGTAGGGAACTCATTTAGTGACTGTGGGTGACTGACGACTGAAATAGTCAGTGTTCCTACAGTAGGGAACTCATTTAGTGACTGTGGGTGACTGACGACTCAAATAGTTAAGTCGGTGTTCCTACAGTAGGGAACTCATTTAGTGACTGTGGGTGACTGACGACTCAAATAGTTCAGTCAGTGTTCCTACAGTAGGGAACTCATTTAGTGACTGTGGGTGACTGACGACTGAAATAGTTCAGTCAGTGTTCCTACAGTAGGGAACTCATTTAGTGACTGTGGGTGACTGACGACTGAAACAGTCAGTGTTCCTACAGTAGGGAACTCATTTAGTGACTGTGGGTGACTGACGACTGAAATAGTTCAGTCGGTGTTCCTACAGTAGGGAACTCATTTAGTGACTGCGGGTGACTGACGACTCAAATAGTTCAGTCAGTGTTCCTACAGTAGGGAACTCATTTAGTGACTGTGGGTGACTGACGACTGAAACAGTCAGTGTTCCTACAGTAGGGAACTCATTTAGTGACTGTGGGTGACTGACGACTGAAATAGTCAGTGTTCCTACAGTAGGGAACTCATTTAGTGACTGTGGGTGACTGACGACTCAAATAGTTCAGTCAGTGTTCCTACAGTAGGGAACTCATTTAGTGACTGTGGGTGACTGACGACTGAAACAGTCAGTGTTCCTACAGTAGGGAACTCATTTAGTGACTGTGGGTGACTGACGACTGAAATAGTCAGTGTACCTACAGTAGGGAACTCATTTAGTGACTGTGGGTGACTGACGACTCAAATAGTTAAGTCAGTGTTCCTACAGTAGGGAACTCATTTAGTGACTGCGGGTGACTGACGACTGAAATAGTTAAATCAGTGTTCCTACAGTAGGGAACTCATTTAGTGACTGTGGGTGACTGACGACTGAAACAGTTAAATCAGTGTTCCTACAGTAGGGAATTCATTTAGTGACTCTGGGTGACTGACGACTGAAACAGTTAAATCAGTGTTCCTACAGTAGGGAACTCATTTAGACCGTATGAAATATCTTCTACAACTCACTCATAATCACATTTCTCCAAACTGCAAGTTGGAAGAGTTTCATTTCTATCCGTTATCTATTCTACACTATATCTCAATAAGTATTTCATCAGCAGATAGAGTTTATAGTCAGACAACAGAAATATGTCATGTATCCTAGTGTGTTAAATGTTTCTGCACCAAAAAGGTGAGTCTCTCTTCATCTACTGGAGAGTCCTGTATCTCTCTCGCTCGCTCTGTCTCTCTGTCTCTGTCTCTCTGTCTCTGTCTGTCTCTCTCTCTCGGTGTCTCTGTCTCTCTCTCTCTGTCTCTCTCTCTGTCTCTCTCTGTCTCTCTCTCTCCATCTCCCTCTCCCTCTCCATCTCTATGATATGTCTACAGATGGTTAGCTAGTAGCTACATAGAGGGTAATGTGATATGTCTACGGATGGTTAGCTAGTAGCTACATAGAGGACAATGTGATATGTCTACAGATGGTTAGCTAGTAGCTACATAGAGGGTAATGTGATATGTCTACAGATGGTTAGCTAGTAGCTACATAGAGGGCAATGTGATATGTCTACAGATGGTTAGCTAGTAGCTACATAGAGGGCAATGTGATATGTTTACAGATGGTTAGCTAGTAGCTACATAGAGGGCAATGTGATATGTCTACAGATGGTTAGCTAGTAGCTACATAGAGGGCAATGTGATATGTCTACAGATGGTTAGCTAGTAGCTACATAGAGGGCAATGTGATATGTTTATATATCTGTAAACATATCACATTGCTCTCTATGTAGCTACTAGCTAACAATCTGTAGACATATCACATTGCCCTCTATGTAGCTACTAGCTAACCATCTGTAGAGGGCAATGTGATGTGATATGTCTACATAGGGAACAATGTAGCTACATAGAGGGCAATGTGATATGTCTCCATAGGGGACAATGTAGCGACATAGAGGGCAATGTGATATGTCTACATAGGGAACAATGTAGCTACATAGAGGGTAATGTGATATGTCTACATAGGGGACAATGTAGCTACATAGAGGGCAATGTGATATGTCTACATAGGGAACAATGTAGCTACATAGAGGGTAATGTGATATGTCTACATAGGGAACAATGTAGCTACATAGAGGGCAATGTGATATGTCTACATAGGGAACAATGTAGCTACATAGAGGGCAATGTGATATGTCTACATAGGGGACAATGTAGCTACATAGAGGGCAATGTGATATGTCTCCATAAGGGACAATGTAGCGACATAGAGGGCAATGTGATATGTCTACATAGGGAACAATGTAGCTACATAGAGGGTAATGTGATATGTCTACATAGGGGACAATGTAGCTACATAGAGGGCAATGTGATATGTCTCCATAGGGGACAATGTAGCGACATAGAAGGCAATGTGATATGTCTACATAGGGAACAATGTAGCTACATAGAGGGTAATGTGATATGTCTACATAGGGGACAATGTAGCTACATAGAGGGCAATGTGATATGTCTACATAGGGGACAATGTAGCTACATAGAGGGCAATGTGTAATATAACTGTTATACTTTAGGTCCTGATCCAACTCCCACACAATCAGGCATGCTAAACATTGTCATCCACCCTCCACCCCGGTGTTGCCTCA